>NW_018392963.1:0-13927 GCF_900095145.1 Mus pahari
GCAAGATTCCTATGTTTGCCTTTCGCCATTTGGTGATCTCTGGAGTTAGTTGTTATAGTTATCTCTGGTTGGAGCTTGTTCATCCTGTGATTCAGTTAGCCTCTGTCAGCAGTCCTGGGAGTGGTTTTCTCCTGAGTCTCAGTGGTCAGATTACTCTCTGCAGGGAAGCTCTCTTCTAGCAGGGAATGTGCACAGTGGGCTGGCATTCAGATCTGCCTCTTTGCTGAAGATGTAGGCCCAAAACAGGTCCTGTGCCAGAAGATGTGTTGCCTCTGTAGATTATTCACTCACCTGCACAGTCTAGCCACTGAGGTACCCTGGACACAATATGACTCTCTCACCTGCTCTGGCAGACATAGCCCTTACAGGTGGCCACCTTTCCTCTTGCGAGGAAAGTGCCCAAATTTCTGGAGTCCGAAATAGAGTCTTTCGCAGAAGTTAGGTTGCTTATGTCTGTCCTTAAGCTGTGTAACTTCTGCGGTCCACACTCTTGCCAGCGTACACTGGAGCCCAGAAGTTGAGTCACTTCTACAGGCCGCCCTCCAACCGACAGTGGACTGGAGCAAAGATGGTTCTCTTTCTGGCTTATGCCAGGAGACTGCTCCTGGGCAGACACCCCTTCTTGGCCAGCAAAGGTGCCAGGTGAAGGTCCAGGCCAGGAGACTGCTCCCAGGCAGACACCCCTCCTTGGGCAGGAAAGGTGCCAGGTGATGGTTTAGGCCCAGAGACTGCTCCCGGGCAGACACCCCTCCTCAGGGGAGAAAGGTGCCAGATGACTGGAAGCAGAAACTGGATCCTTCCCAGAAGCTGTGACGCTTCTCCAATCTGCCCTCTCCCCGGCAGTGCACCGGAGCAAAGATGGCTCACCTTCCTTCTCAGGCCTTGAGACTCCTCCTGGGCAGACACCCCTCCTCAGGTGGGAAAGGTGCCAGATGACTGGAACTAGAAACGGGGTCCTTCCCAGAAGCTGTGACACTTCTCCAATCCACCCTCTCCCTGGCAGTGCACCGGAGCAAAGATCCTGTTTTTTTTTTTTTTTTTCTTTTTGTGATTAGCTTCTTGAGATCATTATATATTTTGGATATTAGCTCTCTATCAGATGTGCAGTTAGTGAAGTTTTTTTTTCCAATCTGTAGGTTGCCAGTTTGTTTTATTGACTATGTCCTTTGCCTTACAGAAGCTTTCCAGTTTTATGAGGTCCCATTTATCAATTGTTGATCTTAAAGCATGAGCCATATGAGTTCCTTTTAGAAAATTTGCTGCTGTGCCAGTGAGTTCAAGGCTCTTTCCGAATTTCTCTTCTATTTGATTCAGTGTATCTGGCTTTATGTTGACGTCCTTGATCCATGACCTTGAGCTTTGTACAAGGTGACAAATATGGATCCATTTTCATTCTTCTACATATAGACAGACAGTTAGATCAGCACTTGTTGAAGCATTTATTGAAGATGCTTTCTTTTTTCCATTGTATATTTTTGGAACCTTTGTTGGAGACCAGGTTGAGAAAACCCAGGCATCTTACAACCCAAGCATCTCACAGCCCAGGCATTTTTACAGCATGCAGCTGAGAGCCATATAGTTCTTTGTTTGGAGCCAGTTTCCCCCTCTCCCCTCAAGGCTGTTTCATGGGAATCAGCAAGATTCAGACCCTAAGCAAACATCAAGGACTGAGGGAGTCTTCTTACATTCCGGAGCTGCCCGGAGCTGTCACCTTGGGCTGTTAGATCAAACCAGACTCTGAGATTAGCTGCCTGATGTTCTGGAGCAGTGACGCCAAGGAACTGAGATAAATCACTAAAAGTTTCAAATTCCCAATTAGCCTCCCCATTTGTCATTCACTGTGCTTCCTTTTGATCACTCCCTAACCCCTCTGTATTGTATAAAACCTGAGCATTTTCCTTTAGTAAATGAGGCTATGACAAGCATGCATGGTCTCTGTCTCTTTCTTATCCCCATTTCAATATAGGTTTGGGATCCCCCTCGAGGACCATGGAATAACTGTCCCATGGGTCGGGATACACCTTTGTCAAAAATCAAGTGATGGTAAGTGTGTGGTTTTATTTCTGGGTCTTTAATTCTATTCTTTTGATCTATATCTCTGTCCCTGTACCAATACAATGCAGTTTTTATCACTATTGCTCTGTAGTAAAGCTTGAGTTCAGGGATGGTGATTCCCTCACCTGTTCTCTGATTGTTAAAAATTGTTTTCATTACTCTGGGTATTTTGTTTCTCCATATGAATTTGAGAATTGCTCTTACCATGTCTTTGAAGAATTGTGTTGGGATTTTGATAAGATTTGCATTGAATCCATAGATTGCCTTTGGTAGGATGGCCATTTTTTACTGTTACTTCTGCCAATCTATGAGCATGGAAGATCTCTCCATTTTCTGACATCTTTAGTTTCTTTCTTGAGAGACTTGAAGTTATTGTCGTACAGGTCTTTCACTTGTTTGGTTAGAGTTACCTCAAGGTATTTTATGCTATTTGTGGCTATTGTGAAAGGAATTGTTACCCTAATTTCTTTCTCATTTTCCTTTGTATAAAGGAAGGCTACTGATTTATTTGAGTCAATTTTATATCTGGCCACTTAGCTGAAGTTGTTTATCAGCTAGTGAAGTTCTCTGGTAGATTTTTTGGGGTCACTAATGTATACTAAACTATCATCTGCAAATAGTGATTCCTTTATTTCTTCTTTACCAATTTTTATCCCCTTGATCTCTTTTTGTTGTCATATTGTTCTAGCTAACATTTCAAGTAGTATATAGAATTGATATAGGGAGAGTAGGCATCCCTGTCTTGTCCCCAATTTCAGTGGGATTGCTTCAAGTATGTTTCTATTTAATTTGATATTGGCTGTTGGTTTGCAGTAAATTGCTTTTATTATGTTTAGGTATGGACCTTGACTTCCCAATTTCTCCAATACTTTTAACATGAATGGGTGTTGCATTTTGTAAAATGTGTTTTCAGCTTCTAAGGAGATGATCATGTTTTTTCCCCTTTGAGTTTGTTTATATAGTAGATTACATTAATTGATTTAAATATATTAAACCAACCTCGCATCCCTGGAATGAAGCCTATTTGATCGTGGCAAATGATGGTTTTGATGTATTCTTAGATTTGGTTTGCAAGAATTTTATTGAGTATTTTTGCATTGGTGTTCATAAGTGAGATTGGTCTGAAGTTCTCTTTTTTGATTGGGTCCTTGTGTGTTTTAGGTATCAGAGCAATTGTCACTTCATAGTATGACTTAGGTAGTGTTCCTTCTGTTTCTATGTTATGGAATAGTTTGAGGAAAATTGGTATTAGGACTTCTTTGAAAGTCTGATATAATTCTACACTAAATCCTTTTGGCCCTGGGCTTTTTTTTTGGTTGGGAGGTTTTTAATGTCTTCTGTTTACTTGTGTGATATGGGCCTGTTTAGATAGTTTACCTGCTCTTGATTTGACTTTTGTATGTTGCATCTGTCTAGAAAACCATCCATTTCATCTAGATTTCCCAGTTTTGTTGAGTGTAGGCTTTTATAGTAGGATCTGTTGATTTTTTGAGTTTCTTCTGTTTCTGTTGTTGTCTCCCTTTTCATTCCTGATTTTATTAATTTGGATTATGCCTCTTGGTTCTTTAGTTAGTTTGGCTAGGGGTTTATCTATCTAGTTGATTCTTTCAAAGAACCAGCTATTGGTTTTGCTGATCTTTTTATTATTTTCCTTGTTTCTATTTGGTTTAATTGCAGTCCTGAGTTTGACTATTTCCTGCCTTCTCCTCCTCTTAGGTGAGTTTGCTTCTTTTTTCCTAGGGCTCTAAGGTGTGTTCTTAAGTTGTTAGTGTAAGATATCTCTAGTTTCTTTACTAGGGCACTTAGTGCTGTGAACTTTCCACTTAGCACTGCTTTCATTGTGTCCCATAGGTTTGGGTATGATGTGTCGACATTTTCATTAAATTCCAGAAAGTCTTTAATTTCTTTCTTTATTTCTTCCTTGTCCAAGTTATCACTGAGTGAAGAATTGTTCAGTTTCCACACGTTTTTGGGATTTCTGTAGTTTTTGATGTCATTGAAGACCAGCCTTACATTTTGCCAGCAAGTCCCCTAACATGAAATAAAAATAAAAATTATTAATTGAAAAAGAAAATGTTATCCTGGCCAGGCCTTTGCTGCACCTCTGTAAAGGAAGCACTCAGATGATGGAAGCAAGATATTAAATAATTCAGGACCAACCTGGCTTACATACCAAGAAGTTGTATCAGGAAGGAAGGAAGGGAAGAAGGAAGGAAAGAAGAAGGAAGGAAGGAAAAAAGGAAGGAAAGAAGAAACCAACACAGTAAAAGTATACCTTGCAGGCTGAGAGTTCTGTTTCAAGTTACCAGTAAATTCCAACTAGTCCTTTTTGTTTGACTCATCTGTACTGGATGGGCTTTATTACATATGGATGGGAATTACACAAGTAGGAAATACAGTGGGATATAAACTTGCCCCTCATTTGATGTAGGTGAGAAGGACTAGGCAGGGTCAGGATGTAAGCTTGGCACTGATTTGATGTAGGCTGAAGGTACTGGGGAATAGGTCAGGATGTATGCTTGCCTCTGATTAGACCTGATGGAAAATGAGATGAATTATGTAGCATGTCATTTCAAGCCCATGCAAATTCTGACTTCTGGTCATTTTCTGGGAACCCAGATATGGATCTGGCCAGTATTTAATGAAAGTTTGATTTAAATTTTGATTTAAATTGTGGCAATGCTCTAATTTTCCACAGATAGGATTAACAGAATGACCCTGACATCCCATATTATACCAACCAGAGTAGCTAAGATAAAAACCTCAAGGAACAAAATGTGATGGAGAGGATATTAAGAAGAAGAAAACAGCTGGTGTGCTTGCAAATTTGTGCAACCACTCTGGAAATCAATCTGTTGGTTTCTCAGAGAATTGTAATTAGTTCTATCTGAAGACACTTCACCACATCACAAGGACACATGTTCCAGTATATTCATAGCATCTTTATTCGTAATATCAAGAACTGGAATCAACACAACTCTTGCATAAGGTCAGGTGACATGCTTATGGAAGAGTTGGAGGAAGGACTGAAGGCACTGAAGGTGATAGGAAGACCAACATAGTCAACTAACCTTGAACTTTAGGAGTTCTCAGAGACTCATCTACCTACTGAAAAGTGTACACAGGATCTACCAATTCCTCTGGCACATATATACCAAATGTACAGCTCTGTTTTCTTGTGGGGCCCACAACAACTGAATTACAGGCTGCTCCTAATGCTGTTGCCTGTCTATAGAATTTGTTCCCTAAAAGGGCTGCCTTGCCTAGCCTCAGTGGGGGAGGATATGACTAATCCTTCAGAGATATGATGTTCTAGTGTGGGGTAACACTCTCTCTGAGCAGAAAGGGAGGGTGTACAGGGATGGGGATCCTGTGAAGGAGGGACCAGGAGTGGGAAAGTGATTGGTATATTAAAAGAAATAACAGAAGGAAAGTAGCTCATGCTGTCTCATGAACATTCCATAAAGAATCCCACAAAATTCTCAAATTTTCTGCCCAGACTGCTCTTTCCCCAAATCTGCAAGGCTCATCCCGTCATCCTGCCTCTAAAGATACTACAGGTTTGTTGGGGAGGAAGGACACATTGACCTTCAGAAGAGCATTGGGACGAGAGCTAAAGCACTATAGCCACAGACAGCTATGGTAGTGACTTGATAGGGGAAAGCCTTCAGTTTGGAACAGAGGGGGTTTCTGACTTTTTCAGGTTTCCTAGAGTTGAGATTCTATGCTACATGACCTGTTTGCTATAGGCCATGACAGCACAGGTTAAAGTAGGGGCATACCTATGTAAAGGCATGTGACCATAAATTTACATCCAGCTAGAAGTTAGCTTTGTGTGTAGCAGTGTGAAGAGCTGAAATTATCTTGAGCTGCCAGGAATAAGATGAATAACTTCAATGAAAAGTCAGTTGTATAAATTCAATTATTGCAAGCAATATTTGTATATTACAAATAGAAAAAAAAGAAGAAAGAAGAGATTACTAATGAGCTAAGATTGAAGAAGCTGAGGTTTATTGCTTAGGTGAAAATGTCTTTGGAAGTAAGGGATCACACCACCATGCTCAGACTTGTTGCTTGATGTCGTCTGTCATAAAGATTTGTTTAAATATTAAGGTGTTTCCATTTTGGATGATGTTCCTCTTTTGATATAAATATTTGTTTATTTTTATAGGTAGGGCTGTTTTGTCTGTACATATGTAAAATGTACTAAAGTTATGCCTGGTACCAGCACAGGCCAGAAGATGGTATTTCATTCCCTCGAACTGGATTTAGGGCTGGAAATTGAAACCAGGAACTCATACATGATAGGGCAAGCACTATACCACTGAGCTATGCCCAAGGCCTAACTTTTTTGTTCACTTATTTTGTTTTGAGACAGGGTTTTCACTGTAACCATGGCTGTCCCTAAACTCACTAAGTAGACCATACTGACCTAGAACTCAGAGATTTACCTACTTCTGCCTACAAAGTGGTGAGATTAAAGATGGGTACCACCACAATTAGCTGAGAGAAGATTTTTTGATAAATGCTCTGGAGGAGAGTCTTTCAAAGCAAAATGAGATACAGAGTAGGGATTCTGAGGGGAGGACAATGTGTGCAGAGAGGCTCCAAGAGAAGTGGAGTGGATTCCAGACAACTATGTAGAGGTTCCATGTACTTGGCAGCTATGAATCTGGTAGAGATAGGAATGATACAGTCGAGTGAATGAGCTGTAAGAGAGCCAAAGCCTTCAGATCAGGGATGCAGAAAGAACAAGGAACAAAATTTGGGAGAAGTTTAAAGCCTATATGGAGATCAGAGAGAGAACATGTGCTGGGAATAAGTGGGTTAGGTGGAGTCTCTTTGCAGAGAGTACCCTGGCAGACTGGAAAGTAGTGAAAGCTCTGGAATTTTAGATTTGGGTCAATAGAAAGAACAGCAGTCAGAGACTGAACAATTTGCCAGATGAAAGAGCTTCTTGAAGACTGAAGAGAAACACCCAGCATGTGAGGTATGCATGAGACAGACAGTGAGAGCTACGCAGCCTGTGGAGGATTTCTGGGAAGTTCAGCTGGTGGGGTGTATTTAAAGCTGTTGGTTGCTGCCATGGGTTCCAAGTCAGAGGTCAAAGAAACTGGAGAGAATACATGGATTCAGCATAAGGCTAACAACAAGAGCCCAGTTCTTAGTTGAGAAGTGGACAGAATATAAAATGTTTTAAAGTGTCTAATGAAAAGCCAGGTGTAGTACTGATCCAAGCCCACAGGAGGCTAGTGCTAATGCAGGTGGATCTTTATAAGTTTGTTGTCATCTTGTCTGTATGAACACTTTCAGTCCACCTGAATTCAAAGGAAGAGAGACACACAAAAGACCCACGCAAATATAGAGATAGGGGGAGAAGGGGAAGGAAGAAGGAGATGGAGGGATGGAGAGAGAGATGTTGAAGTTATGTTTCACAATGGGGACAGTCTAGTCACTTCTTGGTCATCCTAGGTCTTTAGAATCTGTGAGATGCAGGTTGTGTATGTGTGCAGAGGAATGAGGGATATATGATTGTCTGTAGTGGAATGTCAGGAGATGTTTTTATTTTATTTTATTATTTATTTATTTATTTATTTTTGTTTTTTTCGAGACAGGGTTTCTCTCTACGGCTCTGGCTGTCCTGGAGGTTTTTTTTTTTTTTTAATAAAATTCAAATGATGCCAATGCAGCATCTATTATCATATGAATTACTATGATAAAAGAGGCCAGGTGTCCAGGGGCAAAAATTTAGTTCTTCCATTTGGAGGTGGTACAAACTAATAGGATAAAAGTCATCCTAACTGTGACACAGTTATCAAAAATTAGATAGTTTTTCTCAACTAAAACACAGATGAGAGAGGAGTCAGCTTTCAATTCTTTCTTTCTTTTCTTATTTTTTAGTTTTTCGAGACAGGGTTTCTCTGTGTAGCCTTGGCTGTCCCTGGAACTCACTCTGTAGACCAGGCTGGCCTCGGACCCAGAAATCCACCTCCCTCTGCCTCCCAAGTGCTGGAATTAAAGGTGTGCGCCACTACTGCCCAGCTTCAATTCTTTCAAGACACACACGTTTTCAACTCAATGTCCTTATGTACAAAATGGAAGCATTGCAGAAGATCTGTTACAGGCAGAAAGAGCAACTTCTGGTCTAGGATAAGCACTAAATAAACATATCAGCAATGGTTTTGTTGAAGGGAATGCTCAGGCTGTGACATCAGGCAGGAGTGTGGTCACCTGAGACACTGCAAGGCACCCTGATAGCCAGCCAGAGATGCAAGCACTTGTTGTCATTGAGCTAAGATGGTGTTACCTGAATCCTTGTGGATCCTGTCTGTCTGTCTTCTGGTTCTGTGTTGTGATGCCAGGTCACTAAGAAGTCAGACCTATAGCAAGAATCTCAGAGCCTACCCCTTGTGTGCTTGTCCGGACAAGGTGAGTGATCAGTAGATGTGTATAGGGCAGGTGACCCTCTGCCATTCCCACCTGGGTTCACATCTGCAAAGAAAGAGCTCTAAGGGCAAGTATTTGGAATTTGGGAACTGATCTGCATTGGAGGGAAGACAATCCTGTGTCTTTAGAGAACTCCTAGGGAGAACTGTGCAGTACTGGGCTTTATGCTGTCTCTGTTAGAATCCTAGGAGAGGTGGCCTCAGACTGCAGCAGCTCACAATTAGACCATCCTGCCTCTGAAGATCTGGGTAGCACACTCAGGAGTTCATTAATTCATACAGTTACCTCAGAGCACTCACTACACCTGAATGTGAAGTAGACTGAATTTTCTCACTTAGGGAACTTGCTTTCCAGTGGGGAAACATAATATAAAGTGATAAGGGAAACATATTGACAGAAGCCATTAAGGAAAGGTTAGGCAAGCAAGTAAGTTTTCTGGAGATGGCCCACCATTTTGCAAGACTTCGATCAGTGTGCTCTGTGAGGTGAGGACCCCAGAGACTTATTCCCAGGATTGTTTCTACATGTTGATAAACCATTTCTGTCACTACTACACAGCCTAATGATTCCTGAGCATCAGCCCATCCTATTTGTCAAATTTCCTGCATATCAATATGAAGATGCACTTACATATAACAATGGTGCTTAGATATAATGACTTTATAAAATTCCTATTTAGGCTCAAATAATTATAGGAAGAAATTATAATGAGATAATTTTAGTTATTTTGCCAGCAATATATAATGAGTTAGAATCAAGAATAAAATGTGCCCTCTCATCACAGAAAAGTAAGTGAGGGATACACAATAAAGAGTACAATGAGCTTTCATAAACTGCACAAACAGCAATTGTCCTCGGTTAGGCTGGACATTTGGGGTGCAGGCTCTTTAAACACTAGTTGTTTGTAAAGCATCAAAGGTCACTAGGTCAGGATGTAAACCCCAGGAAATTTCTTTTTGTCATTTTTAGCCTTTGCCTGTGTGTGCCTCAGGCACTTCATGTACATCATCCTGGTCCAGGCAATCCTTTTGCTTCAGTCTTCTGAGTGATGACATTACAGGTTTGTGTCACTGCACCTGACTCCCTTCTTTGTTTTTTTGTGTGTTTTGAATTTACCCAGTAGAAAAGCAAAACTTTGAACTTCTAATCCTTCTGACTTTGTCTTCCAAGACCTAGGACCATATGTGTGTACCCATTGTCTAGGTTATACCATCCTGACATCCTACACTGTTACTTTTCCATGCTGAGCAAGAATTCTATTAACAGTGATACTTCTCCAGCTCCACATGGCCTTCTGAAGCTTTGTAGTACCTGGTAGACAGAGCTGAGCAAGAAGCCTTCTGTACTCTGTTAGTGTTGAGGTGAAATTCATATAAAAGCAGGTTTACCATTTTCAGTGCACAGTTCAGCAGCATTGAGCCTGTTCACAAGCAAAAAGAATCTTATCTCCTCTGTAGTTTCAGAACTTCTCAGCACCCAGGAAACCCTCCCTATGGGTTAAGTCATATTTTTCCTTTCTCCACTTTACTTCTGGTAACCTCCAGGGTATTTTCTATTCTTGTGGGATGTCTTACTCAGTATATAGCATGTAAAAGCTATCCCATAATTTATGTCATTTGTGGCGGAATATTTTTTGGAACATGCTTTGAGGTTCATCCTGGTTGAGGCATGTTTCATCATGCTATTTATAGGGGAATAGTGTTCCATTATGCTAATATAGCACATCTTATTTATCCATTAACAGACATTTGGTTTGTTTTTACCCTTTGCCATTAGTAACAATGTTACTGTATACTTTTGTGCAAAGTTTTCTCTGGCTCTGAATTCATTTTGGTATAAAGGTAAGAGTGGAATTGCTTGGACAATTCATAACTACATTCATTTATGTTACTGCCTTACTTTTTCACAAGGGTTTTATTGTTCTATTTCCACCAATAGGGCACAAGTGTTCCTATTCCTCCTTCTCTTTGAAGTCTGTCTGTTATGAGTCAGAACTTTGTTGTTTTATCTTGCATTTTAGTAAAGAGCAATGCTGCTGTTGGCCAATTCCCGTCTGCTTGCAGACGTGACTTTTCGTCTTTTACCATTTCTTTTCTTATTATTTCATTTTTTTATTTTGATGGTTGTGAGATTTATTTGTTACTTAGTTTATACATATGAGTGTTTTGCTGATATTTGCAAAGGACTAGTCTCAGCATGGAGAGGAGTTCTGAGAGAAGGGTTGTTTCAGAATGGTTAAAAGAATGATTCCAAGTCAAATTGTGGATCCATGCTGATGACCTGTGTTCTGTTTGATCCAGCTTTTCCAGACTGTACCTTTCTATGTTGAGTTTTCTCTCCAGAGATTTCTCTGTCTATTTTCTGCTTGCTTGCTATTCTAAGAGGGCTCTCTGTCCATGTTCTGCTTGATTGTGTATGTGTGTCAGTCTCCAAGCAGTTTTTTTCTTTCCTAAAAAATTCTCTGGAAAGCTCATCTTCTGCAGAACACAGGTCCAGTCTTCTATTTTACATATCAATCCAGTCATTTACTCCTGGTTTCCTTTTGACTATCTTATGACTCAGCATCCCATTACCCCAGCCCTTTGATTCTTAGGAGACAGTAAGCGATAGTTTTTTTTAACATTGCAAAAAAAAAAAAAAAATCGAGATCCATCTGCCTTTGTTAAGCACATCCAATAAGCTAGTTGGGTGAGACACTGTCCTGAAATTATCATCTCTACCACACCTGGGTCTGGACTCAGTGTGTCCCAGGTTAACCTCGAACTCAGGAATAGGCCTGTATTTGTTTCTGCCTGTCTTTGTATCTTTCTGACAAGCTGGATCTTAGTGTAGCTGTCTTGGTTCCTTTAGATTCATGAAAACTCTCACACAATTCATTTTGCATCCTTATTTTTTGCATAGTTACAATATTACATATTTTCAAACTCATGCATTTAGAGTTCTTTCCCATAGCCTAAAAGGCTATCCTGAAGGTCCCAATATTTACCATTTTGCTTAGTCATAGCCACAGCCTTGACTCCTGGACTCATGCTGTCAGTAATTATCATGGAGTCATTAATGCTAACAGGGAGACATCTTTGGAAAGAAAGATTCCTCCATTGCAAATTGGTCAGCAAAATATGTATATTATTGCACAAATGAGCCTTATGCCCATAGAAGATAAAGATACCATACCTTATGCCCATATAGATAAAGAACCCCGTCACTATGTCTCCACCAGTACCACTGTAGACCTGGTATATATGTATATTTGTGCACCATGTACATGCCCTGCCCAAAGAAGCTAGAGAAGGGTGTTTGCTCCCCTGCAATTATAACTGTAGAGAGTTGTGAGCCACCATGTGGATGCTGAGAAAAGTTGTCATTGCTTTTAATTGCTGAGATATTTCTTCAGCTCTATTTTTTATTTTGAAACAGGGTCTCTTAATCTCTAGCTCTAATTGGACTGGAAGTTGTTATGTAGACTAAGATGACCTTGAATTTATAGAGACATCCCCCTCTCACTGTCTCCAGAATGTTTGAAGAAAGGAATTGATGCCACACAATATTGATTTTTTTCTTTTACCGGGGCTGGAGAGATGGCTGAACATTCAATTGCAAACATTAGATGCTCTTGTGGAGAACCTAGGTTGGGTTTACATCACACAAAGTCTGCTTCCAACTGCTTGTATCTTCAGCTTTAGAGGATGTAGCGACCTCTCATTGAATCTTCAGGCAATAGGCACACAGGTAGTGCACACACATACATGAGGGTAACACATACACACAAAAACACACAGAGAAAGTAAAAAAATATCATTTTTTCTATATGTATTTATGTGAGTATCTTGTATGCAGGTACTCACAAACCTCAGAAGCAGTACTTTTATCCCCAGATTTGGAGTTACAGGTGATCGTTGAGGCACCAAATTGCAGTCCTAGAATTTGGGTCTTCTGCAAAATCAGTACATTTTTTTGTTTGTTTTTGATTTTTTGAGAAAGGGTTTCTTAGTGTAACAGTTCAGATTTTCCTAAAACTTGCTATGGAGACCAGGCTGACCTTGAACTCACAAATATCCTGCTATTCAAAGCATGATACAGTGCCACCTGGCTTCAACTATATCTTTCTTCTACCCACAGTGCGCACATGTGCGCGTGCACGCATGTGCATGCACGCACGCATGCGCACGCGTGCGCACACACACACACACACACACAAACACACAGGATTTCTAATTATATTGTCTTGATATCTTTTAATAATTATTTTATATTTTCTGAACATTGAGCTCACAAAAATGTTTTAAAAATCTTGTCTTTTATTCTGGAGGCTGGCCTCTTCATCTTGCTTCCAGCTTCCTATATTGTTGTTTGACACTCCATGCAAAGTTATAAGACTGAATGCAGGGCTTGAGGAAAATATGGCAATATTCTGAATGTACAATGAACAAATATTCATTCAAAATCAAGAGTGGAGTGAATCGAATTGTCCTGGCAGTGTGTGCACCTTCCACTCCACTGGAGCCTTGGTTATGAAGAACAAACACTTTCACTGTGCATTTTACATGTTATCCCATAAGGAATGTCAATAAATGCTGCCTCAGACTCTCTGCTACAGGCCATTGTATGTTGTCAACTTCAGACATTTTATTTTCCCTACGATTTGAAGGTTCTTATAGAAACAGTGGTTTAGTTATAAGAATCAAGGTCTTTTTTATTTTAGTCAACCATTTATTTTTCTATTTTTTCCAATTTTTATTAGGTATTTACTTCATTTACATTTCAAATGCTATCCCCAAAGTCCCCTATACCCTCCCACAACATCCTCCTATATACCCACTCCCCCTTCTTGGCCCTGGTGTTCCCCTGTACTAGGGCATATAAATTTTAGAAGACCAAGGGGCCTCTCTTCCCAATGATGGCTGACTAGGCCATCTTCTGCTACATATGCAGCTAGATACATGAGCTCTGGGGGTGCTGGTTAGTTAATATTGTTGTTCTACCTATAGGGTTGCAGACACCTTCATCTCCATGGGTAATTTCTCTAGCTCCTGCATTAGGGGCCCTGTGTTCCATCCAATAGCTGACTGTGAGCATCGACTTCTGTGTTTGCCAGGCACTGGCATAGCCTCACAAGAGACAGCTATATTGGGGTCCTTCTTGCTGGTGTATGCAATAGTGTCAGAGTTTGGTGGCTGATTATGGAATGGACCCCTAGCCAGTTTTTGGATGATCCATCCTTTCATCTCAGCTGCAAACTTTGTCTCTTTAACCCCTTCCATGGGAGTTTTGTTCCCAATTCTAAGAAGGGGAAAAGTGTCCACATTTTGGTCTTCCTTCTTCTTGAGTCTCATGTGTTTTATAAATTGTATCTTGGGTATTCTAGGTTTCAGGGCTAATATCCACTTATCAGTGAGTGCATATTATGTGAGTTCTTTTGTGATTG
>NW_018392964.1:0-1095 GCF_900095145.1 Mus pahari
ACACACACACACACACACACACACACACAGGTATTTCTGCATTTTTAGAATTCCAGGCAAATTTTTGATGTGTTTCACTTTGTAAGTAGGTTAAACTCTTCAATTCCTGGATTTCATATGTTAATAGTGGCTCAGAGCTCTTGAAAGTTGAAGTTATATCCATCTTTCTTTCCTTTATTGCTTCATGGATATAAAATTTCCTTGACCTTGTGTTGATTTCCTGCTCCTCTTCTGCATGGTGTAGCCTGCTGCTCATCCTTCCTGCTGGGTTTTTATTTAACTAAATTTGTTTTTTTTTTTAATTTTAATATTTCCATTTGGGTTTGGGTTTCATTTTAATGGTTTGGGGTTTTTTTGTCGCTTTTTTCTTGCTGAACTTCTATTGTTTTCTTGTTTCTGATTTTTTTTCACCAAGTGTTGTTGTTTTTGCTGCTGCTTCTGCTACTGCTACTGCTGCTGCTGCTGTTGCTACTGCTACTGCTACGTTAGTTTGTACCCCTGGCTGACCTAGAACTTGCTTTGTAGACCAGGCTGGACTTGAACTCACAGAGATCCACCTGCCTCTGCCTCCTGAGAGCTGAGACTAAAAGAGTGCACCTCCATATCCAGACTCACCTATGTTTTCAGCTGATACCCTCTCTTCCTCAGTTTGTTCAAATATGCCTAGAGGATGTCATAGTCTAGAGGATGTTCACTAGGCTATTGAATGTTTATCTGGCATTTCAACAATTTTGGTATATTTATATTTGGTTATTGAGAATTAATCAGTTGTTAAATATATCACACCACCTTACTGTCCATACCCCTTGCATTTGTACCCTGAAACTTGAATTCCAGTATTTAGGCTGTAGCTGACCCTTGTGTTTGACTTTATTACCTCTTCAGCAGTTAGTACTTTCTGCCCAAGTAGATCCGGGACCAAGATAACCATCAACATCATAGATCCACACTGCTTGTCAGAGTAGACATTCACTTCCAGTGGAGGTGAAAGGTACATTTGGGCATAGCTATGCTTCTGGGATGCAGTGTCTCTTGCTCTCTCTCTCTCTCTCTCTCTCTCTCTCTCTCTCTCTCTCTCTCTCTCTCTCTCTCTCT
>NW_018392964.1:1219-5230 GCF_900095145.1 Mus pahari
CTGTCTGTCTCTCTCTGTCTCTCTGTGTCTCTGTCTCTCTCTGTCTGTCTCTCTCTGTCTCTCTCTGTCTCTCTGTCTGTCTCACTCTGTCTCTGTCTCTGTCTCTCTCTCTCTCTGTCTCTGTCTCTCTCTCTCCTCTCTGAGACAGGGTTTCTCTGTGTAACCCTAATTGTCCTGGTACTCACACTGTAGACCATGCTGGCCAGGAACTCACAGAGATCCTCTGCCTCCAAAGTGTTGGGCTCAAATGTGGCACTACCAACAGGGTGAAGAAAGAGTCTTAAACCTTGTTTTTCCAGAGAAACAGCCTATGGAGCTTGTCTCTTTGACTGTAGCCCTACTCTGATCAAGAAAGTTGTGCCCACATCCTATGCCTTCATTTATTATTATATGTTAAAGTCTATAGTTTCTTCTATAAATCTAAAGTCCTGTATTTCTGGGTTTTTCCTTGTCTTGGTATACATTGTGGTGTTATTCATCTTGCCTCTCATATGACTCACATCTCCTGGCAGCCTTGTGGCTGATCAGCGGAAATGCTGGAAGGTCCCAGATAATTCTCTATCTTCCCCCATCTGTCCTCATTGTGGAAAGCCTATTCATTCAACACAGCATTAACACAAGGACTGGGAGAACTAGGCACTAGACTAGAATACCTGGTTTTAGTATTTTTTAAGACACCTTAGAAGCAGAAAAGGAATAGTTGCTTGTATCATCTTTCTTCACATTGGTAGAAAGAGGTCCCTGCTAAATCAAGAAAATAAAGTAAATTGAGTCCAGATCTTAGACTGAAAATCTTGTATCAGGTGTTTCATTATGACACCTAGTGCCAGTCAGAGCCCCACATCCCCTTCCTCTAAGCAAGTAACCCAGAACTGAGCCTCTAGAACTATACAAGCTCAGGGCTAATGGCTGTCTCTCCCCTCTCTACCCCACCTCACCATTACAGAAGATTCCACCCACTGAGAGATAAGGCGGGAAAGTGAACCTGTGACTTAGCCTTACAGAATATCAGACAAAGTACAGTGAGATCCAACAGTAGACAGTTAAATACCTCATCCACTGGCCAGCATTTTCATACTGACTCTCTAACACCACCCTGTCAGGTCACAGAGACTGTCCCTTAAAGGGAAAGGTTTGGGTTTCACTTGCTGCAACAGCAGCCTTAGTCTGATCTTTAGAGGATCCCTGACATAGTGCAGATACCTTCATCCATTAGTTCTCTGGTGTAACTGACTTCAGTATATCCCAGCATCCAACTCCCAACCTCACACTGCACATCACTGACTAAAGTCCCAGCCACTGACTTAAGACAAAGTAGTATCCTCAAAGTGTTGCCTTAGAATTCAGTGTGAGGCTCTGGTGTTGGCCAGAGACTTATAAATGTCAGTTCCCAAGATGGAGACCATTGTGAAGCCTCTGGACCTATCCCCATGCCAGGTAGGCACAAAAGTGGCCAAGTGTTGGTTGCATTCTGCCCTGGCCTGCTTACCTGTAACTAAGCATGCTATTTTTAATCATGAATTTACCTCAAAAAAAGGAAGCCTGCAACAGAAATATCCTGTTTCTCCCAAGTGCTGCATGGTCTCTGTGGGCTTAGGAATGTCAGTGTTTCCACCACAATGCCCACTGCACCCCTTTCGAAGTCCCAGGCCGTAATGACTGAGGAAAAAACATGAAATTGACACCAAGCCATTGTATGAGATCTATGGGTACACCACAGCTGCAAAGAGTGCTACAGTGCCTGAGCGCATGCTGGTGAGCAGATAATGTGCCTGCATTTAACACAGAGCCAGTGGAGACTTCTGTAGGCAAACTTCCCCTTTATGTGATCCTCTAGCACCTTTTAACACCGCCTCTGAACTTAGGACAAACCTGGCCTTGTTGTGCCTCCTAGTGTTTAGACAGTGAGAACATCCCCCCTCCCCCAACAGCAAGATCACCACAAGCCTCAAGTTTGGGAGCTCAGAGTAAATGAGCAAGTTTCTTAGAATCTCTAGGTCCACAAAGTCAGATTGTGAGCACTGAATCCATAACCCATCCCTTGACTACATAGATGGTATGCTTGCCAACAAGCTCAAGAGATTTCAAGGAGGCCTGAGGGTGGTATGTATAATTAGCACACACAAGCCTCAGCTTCAGTCCTCACCACTAGAAGAAAAGAAATAATGACTTTCACTAATGAACAAAATAAAGGAAGGGAGGTTCTGGGAAGATTATTCAGTTGGTAAAGTGCCTTTTGCACAAGCATGAGGCCCAGAATGCAAATACCTGGAATCTCACATAAAAGCTAGGCGTGGCACATACCTTTAAAGAAGGCAGACAGGAAGGTCCTTGGGTTACTTGTGAGCCAATTAGTCTGACTAAATGAATGAGCTGTAGACTCAGTGAGATGCTGTGTCTTAAAAACTAAGCTATCAAACAATTGAGAAAAACAACAATGGACATTAGTCTCTGCCCTGCCCCTATGCACACACACACACACACACACACACACACACACAAAAAACCCTCAAGTAAAATCATCCAAAAATGTGCAAAAAGTAACATTTCTGATAATTAATTCCTTTCAAAATACAAAAAAAAATGAAATGTTATAGATAGGTCCGAAAAGACTGTGTCTCAACATAATAAACACCACACTCAGTGAGACCCAGCTGATGTCATAGGAAAAGCTGAAAACTTTTCTCTAAGATGGCAAATAAAACAAGAAAAATCAAAGATGGTTTTTACTGTATGATTAAACATAGTACTTCTCTTAGGGTTTTACTGCTGTGAACAGACACCATAAACAAGGCAACTCTTATAAGAACAATATTTAATTGCTGGTGGGTTTACAAGTTCAGAGGTTCAGTCCATTATCATCAGGGCAGGAGCATGGCAGCATCCAGGCAGGCATGCATGGAGCAGGAGGAGCTGAGAGTTCTACATCTTCATCTGAAGGCAACTAGCAGAATACTGGCTTACATACAGCTAGGATGGGGGGGTCTTATAACCCACACCCACAATGACACACCTACTCCAACAGGGCCACACCCAATCATGCCACATCCTGTGCCAAGCAAATACAAACCATCCCAGTATTAGCAGTCCTTGCTGGTATGTTCAGGAAAGACAAAAGATTTAAATATTAAGAGTGAGAAGGTCCAGTCCTGAGTTTTTCATGTGAAAAAGCCTTATATCAGCAGCTCTAAGTCCCCCCAAAAATCACTAGAACTAATGAATGAACTCAGCATAAAGAGAGGATGCTAGAGAAAGCTGTGACCCCAAGGAACACACTGCCACTGACCTAATTCATCCAAGTAGGCCCCAACTCTCAACAACACAACCATCATATGGTTGTCCACCAATGGTTTAATATATTATTGCATCCATTCTCATCAGCCTTACACACTTATAGAAAGATATGCTTCATGGATCTCCCACATGTTTCTTTTTTTAATTATTTTATTAGATATTTTCTTCATTTACATTTCAAATGCTATCCCAAATGGCCCCTATACCCTCTGCCCCTCCCTGCTCCCCTCCCCACTCACTCTGACTTCTTGGCCCTGGCGTTCCCTTGTATGGGGCATAAAACCAACCAGTGGAAAACAGACAGCATTTTCAACAAATGGTGCTAGCACAACTGGCAGTTAGCATGCAGATGTATATAAATTGATCCTTTCTTATCCCCTTGTACAAAGCTCAAGTCTAAGTGGATCAAAGACCTCCACATAAAACCAGAGACACTGAAATTGATAGAGGAGACACTGAAATATATAGTGGGGAAAAGCCTCGAAGAAATGGGCACAGGGGGAAAAATTCCTTAACAAGACAGCAATGGCCTGTGCTGTAAGATCAAGAATCGACAAATGGGACCTCATAAAATTGCAAAGCTTCTGTAGGGCAAAAGATACTGTCAATAAGACAAAAAGTCTACCAACAGATTGGGAAAGGATTTTTACCAATCCTAAATCTGATAGGGGACTAACATCCAATATATACAAAGAGCTCAAGAAGTTGAACTGCAAA
>NW_018392964.1:5530-13040 GCF_900095145.1 Mus pahari
ACACACACACACACACACACACACAAATCAACCCAGTGCTCTACCCTCTCCAACTGCAAAAGTCCCCAAATCTTTAGCAGATCCAACATTATAAATTCAGACTCTCCTGTGACTCAAGATGCACTTTCAGCCATTATTACCTATAAAAATATAAAAATTATATAATCCCATCAACCTGTGACACAGAGTAAACATAGCCACCACAACAGGGATAAATGGAGAAATGGAGAGAAAGGATCACATCACAGCAAGAACAAAACCCAGCAAGAAGCACACTGCTGCCCATGTCCAATATCTAGGGCATATGGTATCATGAGCTAAGCACCAACGGGCTTGGGTGGCTAAGCTCCTAGAGACTTGCTGTTCGCACCCCACTTGGCCTCTCTCTGAAGTTGGTTCCACTTGGTATCTGTGTCTTTCCTCTGCAGAATTCTTTACCTGTGGCATCTCCAACATCCTGGGATTGCCGATGGAGTTAAGGCTGTGCCCTGAAGGTTCACTTTTTACACACTTGGGGGAGTCCTCTGTAAAGAATGCACCCTGCTACACACTGCCAGACTTTCTAGCTTTCCTTTGGAATTCCAGTAGAAAATTCCACGATCCACTAACTTGTGTATTCTGGATTTACCACAAGAACATTGGCTATGTCTAATACCAACTCAAGCAGTACCTGGAATCCCAAGGGTCATGACTCTAATAACCTCCGAGAACCTCAGCACATGAACCTGGGAAGACATTGCCACTGGTGTAAGAATGTCCTGGGGTGCCATTTGTCTCACAGGAAAGTCTTTCAAATTACTGTTCTAGTTTACAGTCTTGAGCATGCAATGGATAGAGTCTGGCAAGAGAATCTTGAAATGCCCTCAGGAATATTTCTTATAGGCCATGGTATATCTTCTTTGGTTGATTTGGTTTCGTTGGGTTGGGTTTTTTGTCAAAGCAAAACAAACCTCGACAAACCAAGAGAGAATTGAGAAAATGTCTCCATCAGATTGGATGGCAGGCAAGTCTGTAGTCATTTTCTTCACTAATGATTAATGCAAAAGGGCCACATACACTGTGGGCTGAGCAATCCTTGAGGAGTGATCTAGTTAACTGTGGTTTTCCATGTGATGTAGAGCATCATGGTGGAACTCTGTAGGGATGTTGAACACTGGGTTGGTGTGTATAGTTTTGCAGAGCATCTAGGTGTTAGTGTGTAGTTATTTATACTATCATGTTAGGTGTCTGTAGTTATTTATAGCATCATGTTAGGAGTGTGCAGTGGTGAAGGGCATCATGGTGGGATTGTGTAGAGGGGGAGAGTTCCATGTTGCTGTGTGATATGATGTATAGCATCACAATAGGAGTGCATCATGATGATTAGCACCAAGGGAGGAGTGTGTAGTGATGGCATCATGAGGAGACTGTGTAGTGGTGAAGGGCATCATAGTAGGGTCTTGTAGCGATGTGAGGAGACAGAGCCTTGTGCAGAACTGCAAGAGATCAGGAATGAGTATTAAAATGGCTCAGATGTCATGATCAGAAAATTACTCCTATGTCTGATTAAGTTTAGTTTTTTTCACCCATATTAAAAGAGGATTCTATAAACCCAGGTATTCAAGTCAACAATCTAAATATAATTTGTTCCTCTTGAAGTTACTGGTCCAATATAACAAATACTTCATGCCCTGAAATTAGCATTGAACATTTCTAAGCCTCATCATTGGAAGTAAAAGATTTACTGGGTTTTCACTTACTTCCTTTTCTATTCCCTTGGGACCATACTGGCTGGTGTCTCTTAAAAGAGCACAGGTAGGAAGCCGTGCATTCATTCCTGTGTGCCTGTCTGCATCCTCCTTTGGCCTGGAGGCCCTCTATGAATTCCTGAACTAAGAAAGAAATCTTCCAGACTCTGATTTTCCTTCCTAGACAACTGCTATTCCCTGCCATCTTGTCAGCTTCTTCTCCTCACTCTTTCTGTACTTTCTTTAGGGTGGATGCTTTCTTAATCTACAGTATCGACTGCCATCTCAAAGTTGGATATTTACTGGCTTAGGATATTTATTCTATGCTTTTCTTTGATCTACATATAATCAATACACCAAGGGGATGATTCTGAAGGACTGATTAAGGCTTTGAGGTTCTTAATAAATTACCTGCCCTCTGCCTGCCTATATCACTTCCCCTAAAACACAAAAACCGTTATTCCTAGCAGGCAACCTATGCCTGACAATAAATTAATGATCATAAAAGTGCATTATAAACACCTGAAAATATCATAATAAAACTCATCACCTCATACAGACATGGGGTCTGCTTAAATCCAACATAAATCTATCATAACTCAAATACCATGTCAGAGCAGATGACAAAAAATTATTGTAATCAAGCTGATTCTGGTCCATGGGGACACAGAACACACCCAAGAGCTGAACTCCAATCCTGAAGGAAAATTGTACAGAATATTTAAGGAATGGAACCTTAATGATAGGGGAGAAGAGTGGGCTGGCTGTACCATTGTCCAATTATGTTTTGACATGAGCAGTTGAGCAAGGGAATTTCACCAATCAGGTTGAGTAAGTTCCTAGGCCTGGGAAGAGAAACTTAATTTGACCTGCCAGCAAGATGGAGAAGTTGCCCCTGAGATATCTGGATTCTGAGAACTATTTCCTTATAATAGAAGCTGTTCAGCTATTGGGAAGTCCTCAGCTCCCACTGGGACCTGGGACCTTGGATTTAGTTTCTATGATTAAATGGAGTTTGAAAATGAAATGGTAGTTCTTAGAATTGGTTTCTTTTGCTTATTCCCAATAAATATGTATTCATAAAGTATGTCTTTTACAAAATGTNTATTCAATAAAAACAACCCTGAGATTCCACCTCATACCAGTCACAATAGCTAAAATCAAAAACTCAGGACCAGATGAGGGACAGCAGTAGCTGGCAAAAATGTGGAAAAAGAGGAACACTCCTCCCTTGCTGGTGGGAATGCTCACTGGTACAATTCTAGAANTCAGTTTGGTGGTTCCTCAGAAAATTAGATATAATACTACCAGAGGATACAGCAATACGACTCCGGGGTATATACCCAGAATGTGCTCAAACATGTAATAAGGACACATGCTCTATTACATTCATAGCAGCCTTATTTATAATTTCCAGAAGCTAGAAAGAACCTAGATTTCCCTCAAAAGAGGAATGGATAGAGAAAATGTGGTACACTTACACAAAGGAATACTCCTCAGCTATTAAAAATGATGAATTCGTGAAATACTTAGGCAAATGGATAGAACTAGAAGGAACACATATAGTATGCACCTACTAATAAGTGCATACTAGCCCAAAAGCTGCAAATAAAGAGGATAAAATTCAAAGACCACATGAAGCTCAATTAGAAGGAAAACCAAAGTGTGGGTGTTTCAGTCCTTCTTAGAAGAACAAAATACTCACAGGAGCAAACATGGAGAAAAAGTGTAGAGAAGAGACTAAAGGAAAGGTCACCCAGACACCATCCAACATGGAGATTCATCCCATATACAGTTACCAAACCCAGAAAATATTTTGGATGCCAAGAAGTGCATGCTATAAGGAGTCTGATACAGCTGTCTCCTGAGAGGTCCTGCCAGAGTCTTACGAATACAGAGGCAGATGTTAGCAGCCAACCATTAGACTGAGTACAGGGTCTCTAATACAGGAGGTAGAGAAAGGACTGAGGAAGTTGAAGGGGTTTTCAACCCCATAAGAAGAACAACAATATCAACCAACAAGACCCCTCTTCCCCAGAACTCCCAGAGACTAACCCATCAACAAAAGAGTACACATGGCTCCAGTTGTATATGTAGCAGAGGTTGGCCATGTCATGCATCAATGGAAGAAGAGGTCCTTGGACCTAAGAAGGCTTCATAGATGCCCCCAGAGTAGGGAAATTGAGGGCAGAGAGGTGGGAGTGGGTGGGTGGGTAGAGAAACACCCTCATAGAAGCAGGGGGGGGAGCATGGGGTTTTCGGAAGGTGAGAAAAGCAAGAAAGAGGATAACATTTGAAATTTAAATAAAGAAAATATCCAATAGAAAAAATTTAAAAGCAAAAAAAAAAGAAAAAGAAAAGAAAAAAAGAAAAAAGAAAAAAGGAAAACAAAAGATCTGTTCATAGGGAAGTCCTCATTACTTCTTTGTGTTCCCAGCAGAAATGGTGCAGGGTTTCTGGCCCTCAACAGTTCAGCCTCCACAATGGAACCCACAACAGCAAATCCAATTGAGGAAACCCTACGTAGAAGAATCAACATCAGTATTCTGATCACAAACTTGATGATCATCATCTTTGCACTGGTTGGGATAACAGGAAACGCCATTGTGTTCTGGCTCCTGCGCTTCCGCTTGCACAGAAATGCCTTCTCAGTCTACATCCTAAACTTGTCCCTGGCTGACTTCCTCTTCCTCCTCAGTCTCATCATACTGTCCACAAAACATGTTTTCAAGTTTTCCTTCCACAACATTATCTTCCTCCAGTGCATTTACACCTTCAGGGTGGTTCTCTACGTCGCAGGCCTGAGCATGCTCAGTACCATCAGCACTGAGCGCTGCCTGTCTGTCCTGTGCCCCATCTGGTATCGCTGCCACCGCCCAGAACACACATCAACTGTCATGTGTGCTGTGATCTGGGTCCTGTCCCTGTTGATCTGCATTCTAAATAGATATTTGTGTGGTTTCTTAGATACCGAATATGAAAATGACAATGTGTGTCTGGCATCAAACTTCTTTACTACCGCATACCTGATATTTTTGTTTGTAGTCCTCTGTCTGTCCAGCCTGGCTCTGCTGGCCAGGTTGTTCTGTGGCACTGGGCAGATGAAGCTTACCAGATTGTATGTAACCATCATGATGACCATTTTGGTTTTTCTCCTCTGCGGGTTGCCATATGGCATCTACTTGTTCCTGTTAAACTGGATTAAGAATGTTTTTACTGTATTTGATTTTACTCTTTTTCTGGCATCAGAAGTCCTGACTGCTATTAACAGCTGTGCCAACCCCATCATTTACTTCTTTGTGGGCTCCTTCAGGCATCGGTTGAAGCACCAGACCCTCAAAATTGTTCTCCAGAGGGCACTGCAGGACACTCGTGAGACAGCTGAAAACATGGTGGAGATGTCAAGAAGCAAAGCAGAGCCATGATGAAGAGCCTCTGCATGGACCTCAGAGATGGCTTTGGAGTGAGCACTGCCCTGCTGCACTTAACCACTGTCCACTCTCCTCTCAGCTGACTGACTTGACATGCCTCAGTGGTCCACCATCTTCCACAGCTCTCCACTAACTTAGATTTTTCTACCTCTCCCAAGAAATAGCATTAATCAAAGAGTATCATGACTGCATCCTTTTGACATTAATCAAATTCTCATGCTAACTTCCTCTGAAGCTTTTTTGCTATTTCTTTGCAAATTTTGTTGCCATGGTAATAGCCCAGGTACAGAACCATGACTTTCTTGATTCTGATTGTTCTGTACCTGAATGTAAAGACTAAGGAGCTAGGAGATGATCCTGTGCCACAGTGCTCAATACCCAAATACCACCAAGAGATCGCTGGTCTACCAGGAGTGCAGACAAGCCTGTGAGCACAGGTAAAATCAACAGTTCTGCTCAAAGGGGCATGCCAGGAACCCTCAGGACACAGGAACAGAAGAACATCCTGGCACAAGATACTTCCAGTTTTCAACTGTACCCCAGAGCTGCCCCTTTGCCACAGCTTTCCATACCCAAATTCCTCCCAGAGAGAACTGGTCTCTCAGGAGTACTGACACACAGGCTTGAAAGAAGGAAAAGCCACAGTCAGAAACAGCAAGACCAGCTAACACCAGAGATAACCAGATGACAAGAGGCAAGGGTAAAAATATAAGCAATAGAAACCAAGCCTATTTGGCATCATCAGAACCCAATTCTCTCAACACAGTGATCCCTGGATACTCTAAAATACCAGAAAAGCAAGACTCTGATTTAAAGTCACATCTCATGATGATGATGATTGGNGCCTTTAAGAAAGACATAAATAACTCCCTTAAATAAATACAGGAGAACACAGATAGATGGGTAGAAGCCCATAAAGAGGAAACACAAAAATCCCTTAAAGAAAAACAGGAAAACACAGTCAAACGGGTGATGGAATTGAACAGAACATTCCAGGATCTAAAAATGGAAATAGAAACAATGAAGAAATTACAAAGGGAGACAACCCTGGAGGTAGAAAGCCTAAAAAGGAGATCAAGAGTCACAGATGCAAACATCACCAACAGAATACAAGGCATAGAAGAGAGAATCTCAGATGCAGAATATACCGTAGAAAACATTGACACAACAGTCAAGGAAATTGAAATTGCAAAATGCTCATAACAGAAAACATCCAGGAAATCCAGGATACAATGAGAAGACCAAACCTAAAGATAATAGCTATACAAGAGAGTGAAGATTCCCAACTTAAAGGGTAAAAATTATCTTCATCAACCTTATAGAAGAAAACTTCCCTGACAAAAGAAAGAGATGCACATAAACATACAAGAAGACTACAGAAATCCAAATAGATTGGGCCAGAAAATTAATTCATCCCATCACATAATATTCAAAACACCAAATGCACAACGAAGAAAGAATATTAAAAGCGGTAAGAGCAAATGGTCAAGTAACCTATAAAGGCAGNCCTATCAGAATTACACCAGACTTCTCACCAGAGACTTTGAAAGCTAGAAGATCCTACAGAGATGTCATACAGATGNTAAGAGAACACAAATGCCAGACCAGGCTACTATACCCAGCAAAACTCTCAATTACTATAGCTGAAGAAACCAAGATATTCCATGACAAAACCAAATTTATATAATGCCTTTCCACAAATCCAGCCCTACATATAATAATAGATGGAAAAGGCCAACACAAGGAGGAAAACTACACCCTAGAATAAGCAAGGAAGGAATCTTCTTTCAACAAACCCAAAAGAAGACAGCTACACAAACACAAATTAACATAAAAAATAACAAGAAGCAACAATCACTATTACTTCATATCTCTTAACATCAACTGGTGATTCAAATCCCCAATAAAAATACATAGACTACNAAACTGGATAAGTAAACAGGACCCAGAATTTTGTGCATACAGGAAATGCATCTTAGTGTCAAAGACAGACACTACCTCAGAGTAAAGGCCTGGAAAGAATTTTCCAAACAAATGATTCCAAGAAACAAGCTCAAGTAGCCATTCTAATATCACATAAAGTCATCAATCAACCAAAAGTTATCAAGAAGGATAAGGAAGGACACTTCATGCTCATCAAAGGAAAAAATATCTACCAAAAAGACTCTAAATTTTGAATATGCATTCTCCAAATGCAAGGGCACCTACGTTCATAAAAGAAACTTTACTAAAGCTCAAAGCACACTTTGCACCTCACAAAACAATAGTGAGAGACTTAAAGACCCCATTCTCAGCAATGGACAGATCATGGAAACAAAACTAAACAGAGACACAGTGAAACTAACAAAAGTT
>NW_018392964.1:13160-14273 GCF_900095145.1 Mus pahari
GAAAGAAAGAAAGAAAAGAAAGAAAAGAAAAGAAAAGAAAAGAAAAGAAAAGAAAAGAAAAGAAAAGAAAAGAAAAGAAAAGAAAAGAAAAATAGAAAGCCCACATACACATGGAAACTGAACAACACCCTACTCAAGGATTACTTGGTCAAGGAAGAAATTGAAGACTTTTTAGAGTTTAGTGAATGTGAAGGCACAACATACCCAAACATATGGGACACAATGAAAGCAGTACTAAGAGGAAAACTCATATCTCTGAGTGCCTCCAAAAATAAACTGGAGAGTTCGAACACACACCTGAAAACTCTAGAATAAAAAGAAGCAAATTCACCCAAGAGAAGTAGATGGCAGGAAATAATCAAACTCAGATTTGAAATCAACNAAGTAGAAACAAAAAGAACTATACAAAGAATCAACAAAACCAGGATCTGGAAAGAACCCAGATGTCCCTCAACAAAGGAATGGATACAGAAAATGTGGTACATTTACACAATGGGATACTACACAGCCATTAAAAATAACAACTTCATGAAATTCGCAGGTAAATGAATGGAACTTGAAAATATCATCCTGAGTGAGGCAACTCAGTCACAAAAGAACACGCACAGCACACACTCCCTGATAAGTGGATATTCGCCCAAAATTTCAGGAATACCCAAGCTTCAATTCACAGATGTTATGAAGTCCAAAAAGAAGGAAGTGCGGATGCTTCAGTGCTTCTTACAAAGAGGAACAAAAATATTCACAAGGGGAAATATGGAGATAAAGGTTGGAGCAGAGACTGAAGGAAAGGCCATCCAGAGTCTGCCCTACCTGAGGATCCATCCCATATACAATAACCAAACCCGGACAACATTGTGGATGCCAACAAGTGCTCGCTTACAGAACCCTGATATGACTATCTCCTGATAGGCTCTGCCAGAGCCTGACAAATACAGAGGTGGATACTTGAATCTAATCACTGGACTGAACGTGGGGTCCCGAATGGAGGAGTTGACGAAGAGACTGAAGGATCTGAGGAGGTTTGCAGACCCATGGGGGAGAGCAAAAGTATTGACAGGCCTAACACCCCAGAGCTCCTGGGGACTGAACCACCAACCAAAGAGTACACAT
>NW_018392964.1:16033-23684 GCF_900095145.1 Mus pahari
TTTGACCACCATATTAAATTTTTTTGCGGCAGGAGTAGGAAGATAAACAGTCAAGACATAATCATCATCATCATAATAATAAAACATAAGATTCTTCAGAGGAGAGAGAGAGAGAGAGAGAGAGAGAGAGAGAGAGAGAGAGAGAGAGAGAGAGAGAGAGACATCATTACTTTCCTGGTTTTCTGCCAGATACTTGGTTTTAGCTGCAACAAGGATCTAGGCTGCAGTGTCCAGAATGGCTCTGAACAGACAAGAGTGGCATAGATTTGCAAAAACAGCTAAACTCAACTCCAAAATAATGTCAAATCAGACAGAGTACTCAGGCCTTTACTCAACAAGCCAAAAGACAGCATCCTTTCCTCGCATCCCTCCTCCCAGGCCTCCTCCCAAGGATATTCCACCCCTTCTGTTCCTTGGGCTGCAGATGAGATGATAAAAATAAAGTTGGGGGATTTGGGAAGTAAGAGATGGGGAACAAGCAGAATGTCCCCACTTGTCTGATACAGTCTGTTTGAGAGCAGAGGATAGACCTCTGGCTTCAGAGTAAATTTAACATTTCATTTCCTGCGTCACACTTAACATTTCATCCTCTGAGTAACCATTAACTCTAAGTACTGCCTTTAGAGTTGATAACAACCTAACAGAAACCTCATATTTAAGAAGTCACTGAAGGTCTTTGTATATTCAGGATAGACATTTTTTTCTTTGCCTGTATAACAAAGTGAGAACTCTGCCACTGAGCTACATCTCCAGCCTTACACCACCTGGATAGGTTAAACCCTTTGTAACAGCTTGCTACACTTGTAACAACAGAGCAGCTCAGCTTCTGATGTTCTAAGGANGATGGTGGGAGAAAGAGACATGGCTTAGCCGGGCTATGCTCTCTCAGCACATTTCCATGCAATCCCTTCCAGAAGCTTTTGTGAGAAAAGATAAAAATTTAAATGTTGCTTAATTACCATAAGTTCCTGTGACGTTTTCTTGTAGACTAGATGTGTGGTTAANATCTGTCCAGAAAACCAGTGTGCTCATTAGTGGTGACTGATATCCATGTGGGTGGTCCTTCTATAAACTGTGCTGTCGGTTGCTTTATAACACTGTATTTTAGTTTAATTGTAGGTGTGTGTGTGTGTGTGTGTGTGTGTGTGTGTCTGTGTGTGTGTCTGTGTGTGTGTCTGTGTGTCTGTGTGTCGGCGCACACGCAGGCCCCCGGGGGCAGGGCTTGAAGTGGGCAGGTGTAAGAGTAGTGAGAAAAGAATCAGACAGGGGACACCATTCAGTTTCACTTCATGNGAGACAGGACAGAGAGGAAGCACACCTTGCTGTGGCTTGACCTGCTCTGACAGACTCTCTCTCACAGGATGTATTTANACATAAAAGCATTTCCTCAGAAACTTTATTCATAGATTACACAGCTTTTCAAAATATATTTACTTCTAGAGCCTTTCTTGATTANATGAGTATATTGAAAAGAGAACAAAGCAAGCAGACAGCAATTTTATGAGAACTAAAAGGTAACATTATGATAAAATCAATTCCCTTTAACTCAATATCTCTGTCCTTGAGACTAGAGTCCTAAAGCCTCGTGGTTACAGAAATACTAGACAGGGGGACTCTATTTGAATTTGATTCTGTTTCATTTTGTCACCAGATTAATAGATCAAAAGTTATTTCCTCCTACTTGTTGTATCAAGCTTGGATTTCTGCAAAAGTTCAGTCTCTCTGACCCCTGTTTAATTCTTCTTTTCCTTCCTCTATATTTCTTTTATATTTGTCATAAGACCACTGTCCTTTTTCTTTGATTCTTAAAATATTGTGCAGCCCTTGCTTAAGGAAAGGCAACTGGTTTGTTCTTTGTTTTTTTATAATATTAAAAAATTTCTGGTCTGACAAGCCTGTCCAGGAAGGCAGACAGCTGACTAAGCCTAAATAGTTTCCTCTATGTCTCTGTCATGAACCCTTGTTTCAATACACTTCCTATCTTTATTAAAATTCTGTAAAAAAAAATAGAAGGACATCAGAATTCCTAAAACTGCTTGCTTTTGCCAGCAAATGATACCAAGGCTTGTCATTAACTCTACCATCAGAATCTCTTCTTATTCATACTAGGCCGTTATTTCTGAAGCTGATCAGAAAAGCCTAGTGATTCCATGTCAGTTTGTCAGCTTCTAGAATGTCGCTAAGTTTTTCTTTAAGAATTTTTCTCAACCCCTCTGTCTCATGCTTACTTTAATATTCATTAATGATCTACTGATAAGTTCTAAGAAAGACTCAATTTCCTATATAACTGTTCTTCCTGAGGAGCTTCCATTAATTTCATTCTTGTTTGCATCAGCTTTTTGTCATCCAGCTCTAGCTTTTGGAGAGAGACCTTTAACAGTGAAGAACATAAATGCAAGCAACAGGTGTATAGCAAATTTCCACCAAGGACAGTGCAAGGTCAGTCCAAGGTCGTCCAAGCATTAGGACTTTGTCAAACAGAGCCTTCAGGACACTTGGCACCACCATGCATGGGTACATGCATGGGTGGATGTATGCATGTGAGTAAGTCTATGTGTCTGGGTGTCTGTGAATCTGTGTGTCTGTTGTCTGTGTCACTGTGATTCTATGTGTCTGTGTGTCTGTGTCTGTGTGTGTTGTACCTTTCACACTTTGCGTGACCTACCCCCACCAATTAACCTGGGATTATCCCCATCCTGTCTCCCAGCTTGCTATAGATAATCAGAAATAGGAAGACAGATGCTGGAAGCCTACTTTGAGATACTTCTGTTCTGGCTGCATCCCACATTTTACCTGCAAAAGGAAACTGTTCACTTAGGGTCTCTCCTTCCAGGGGGCTTATTATTATTTTCAGTGTCATTCTCTCAATCCTGAGTTCTAAAACATTCCTACGGCTGATTTTGATGCACAGGGTTACAAGTATCTACTGTTTGCTTCATTTTATTTTTATTATTTAGTCAGTCATTTCTGCCCCCTTCTAATTGTATTACTTTTGAGTCATAAATTAGCCCTTTGTCTCATGGACTTATTTTGCTGAAATGAAAAGATGTGGGTTTTGTGGCTTTTTCAAACCTTACACCAGAACTTTAATTGTATACTTTTCCATATTCCTTTATTTTTGTGTGGTTTTCCTTTTAATGGGTTCCTAATTTTATTAAATTATTTCTTATGCTTTTCACAGCATAAATATATAATATTTTTATTAAAACTTAAGCTGGTATGTATGTGTACTTCATTCTTACTTGATAAACTGGCAACATTCTAAGAGCTTGATGATTATTTCTTGTTGGGTTAACTTAAAAGGTATAATTATTTTTACAACACATAACTATAAGCATTTATTGGCACTTTCTCCTTGTTTGTATTTTGATATTTGAACTTGTGTAATGTATCTTTAAATAACTTGAACATTTATAATTGCAGAAGAGCCTCAGATCTCTTATAAATTGCTAACTCAGTCACAAAATGGGGCTTTTCCAAACCCATTCTTTTTTGTGACTAAATTCTTATATTCACTTCACAAAATGCCACCTTTTGGATTTGCTTCTAGTGAAGTTTCATTATCAGATTGCCCTAATTTTCTTTTCTTCAGCTTAATTAAAGCAAATTGTGTATATATTTCTTGAAAAGGATCTACTTCCCACTCTTTGCTAGACCAACTAAGTTTTTGCTTCATTCTAATTACTATCCATCCTTATACCCAGAGATTAATGTAGCTACCACCCCTCTTCAAAGAAACCCATCATTACAGCAAATGGAGACTGTCACAGAAAACCACAACTGGATCCAATGAATACATAGATTAGCAGATCATGGGAAGCACAATACATGTACATTATAACCCCTGCATCTGTGACCCAAGGAACATCATGGCAAAGGGCATAAAGATTTTAAGTACCAGAATACCAGGAAGTCTGCTGTGAAACTGTCTCTCCTGAAACAGCTAAATAAGGAAGGAGACAATGGCAAAAGTAATGGACATGTTAGTGTAGAGAGGAAATTTTCACAAGGTCCCACCCCTAAACAAAGAACCACAGGCAACTAATGATTCCTGTGAGAAAGAGAATTAGACCATCCCAGGGATGACCCCTTATTGGCTGTCCATTGAAGAGAGGTCAACCCTGAAACCATACACATACAAGTAATGAAAACAGATTCATCAAATTTGGGAAGATCACAAATCGGTGTTTTGTGTTATGTAGAAGAAATCCAATAAATAATCTTCTAAGTACATAAAACAGACTGATTTTTTAAATGACATTACTAGATGGCAAATAGCAGAATCTGGTTATAATGTGTGACTCAAGAAAATAGACCATAGGAGATAAATAACCCTCATAAATGTTACTGTTTACACTGCCCAAAAAAGGGAAGTAATAAATTTCATGTATGGAAGGATGAGGCAGTATACACTACACAGGTTAAACTCTGGTTTTTAATAAAATATTCAGTTGACTTGTCTTTCAACATGAATAACTAAAAACAGAAGTAAAACTTTACTATTCAGAGAATTTAAAATAACACTAAAAGAAAAAGTACAAGCATGTCATCTGGAGAGTGAGACTCAGGGAGAAGTTGACTCTGTGTGCACTTGTCTGTCAGTTACAATAAAAGAATGTCTACAAGTCAGTTATCAGGTGGAGAATATAGGATAGAAAAAAAGCTGGGCCATGAGGATGCTCTAGAGACACCATAATTTAATTTAGTTATAAATCTCACATGCAGTTCATTTTAGCCAACATCGTTAATACCTGGGCTCAGAGTTGGCAATTAAAGCTTCAGAATGCCACTTACTTACAGAAGTAGGGGATACCAGATAAGGTGGGTTGGGAAAGGCTCACATATGAGTGGAAACTGGGAAGTCTTCCGGAAATATCTCTGTGAAGAATTGTGTCTCACATTGATTTGGTATATTATTAATCCACAGCCCAAAAAAAATCACACGTGCTGCCCAGCATCTCAGTAAGTCTCACTAGGTCACTAGCTTTTACTAAAACTCTACTGGCATTTCTTGAGGGATATAAAAGGATGTTCTATCATCCACCCCCCTCAGAAGACTTCAAATTCAGAACAAGTCAGCTCCTGAACTCCTGACAGAGTGTTGGAAGAAAGGTAAGGATTTGTGTTCAGTATGTTTGTTTCCTAAGTTTGGTAAAATATTTGTCTACGTTCATGTCCTTCTGTTTCAATACTGAGAAACTGCATGTGGGGACTGCTACACTGGATTTCCTTCAAGGAAAGGATAGAGACACGAGGCTTCCTTTAAAAGGAGTGTTGGCAACTTTAAATATGGGAGGAATGTCAGTAAGGTTATTGAGACCATTGGCGCTTTTTATCCCAGTTTTTCCATTGTATTGCCATGGGGAGAATGGTGCATCTTACATTCAAGAGGCAAGGTGAAAGCTAATGTGGTCACATACTTCCTTGATCTCAGTATTTAGGAAATGAGGAAGGAGGATTACATTCCCTTGAAGTCAGCCTGGGCTACAGTCTCAAAAAGAAAGAAAGAAAAGGGGAAAATTGGTCAGGATCACATTCAGACCTTGTTTCCCAGACTGACTGCTACTAGCTAGGTCTCAAAGTTCTGTTTCCTTTTCAGTGTTCTTATCCTTTGCACATCTGAGACCTGAGAAGGTGTCAAAAGAAAAAGGATAGCACAAACTGCAATATTTGAGGAATGTGCCTGAGTTGACTGGTTGAAGGATAAGGATGATGCATGATTTTTCAACATAAGGCATGCAATAGTAGAGCACAGTGTGTAAACCTATACATAACCAGAGAAGAAGCGTTTCCCAGAAGAGAATACATCCTAGCTAAAGTTTTGGTAGCAGAAAGGACAGTCATGCAAGTGAAGGGTCACTATCTTTGTGAACTCACAACTTCTCTGGTCAAGAGATAGGAGCCAAAAATTCACTACTCACCACCCAATCCAGTCTCCTAGTGATGTCTCTCAGTAACTCTAAAACCACTTGCTAAAACTGAAAAGTGCTGTGTCCAGACAACAAAGATGGTAGTTTGCTTTCCATACTCTCCAGCCAACTAAAGTTTTGAAAGCGTGTATTTAAATAAATAAATAAATAAATAAATAAATAAATAAACTATATTTTCTGCCTGATAGGAGAATGGACTGACCCTCTGTCAACCACTGGTCGCCTGCTTTGTAGGTGTGTCCTCTGAAGGGTGTCACTTCTAGTTTGTGAGGCAGACGAGAGATGCTGGAGTGGGGCATCTGTCCTTAATTGGCCTATACCTTTATATCTCTTCCGCTTCACTGGCTTTCCTTTCTTATTTCTAAAATTTAAAAAGAAAAGTTTTAATTTTTACCTCTTCAACTACTGGAAGAAATAAAGAGAAAATAGCAGTCAGTTTCAGCTCATTTGCTATTTTTATAACTAATGTGTGTGTGTGTGTGTGTGTCTGCATATCTGTGTATCTTTGTGTGTGTGTGTGTGTGTGTGTGTGTGTGTGTGTATGTGTTGTTGTTGTTGTTCCTTTATATTTTAAGTCCTACACTTCTATTTCCCTTCAAAAGCTCATCTCAAGCAAAGGCTTTTCCCTGCAAAGTAAATACCACTAAAGACCTCCTGGGAGAAAGAATGGAATCCATTTATGTGGCTTACTTCACACCACAACAATTAAGGCTTCCTTTTGTTATTCTGTTTTAATTTCTCTCCCTCTTTTCCTGGGGCTGAGACCTCAATCTCCTTCTTCTGTTCTTTATGGTGCTGGGCAATTCACTCCAGACTCATATATAAACCTCTGCCACTTTCCTCTAACCTGGTCTACCCGTACATACACAATCTATGTACAAAAATAAATCTACATATTCAGCCAAGCAATAACATGTTACTCCTGTGTTATGATAGAAATCAGGTTTCCCTCAGTAATGAAAGAATTTTAAAACACCACCCCCCCCCCAAAAAAAAAATATTGTAAAAACAGATTCAGAAGGAAGCTCTATCAGTTTTACTAAAAGTTCAGAGCAAAACAATAGAGTGAGCAACCTGTATATCAGGGCAGCAGCCAGGAGGAGGGAGATGGAGAAGGGGAAGATTAAAAGCCATGCCTTTTGACATCCCAAGAAAGATGTCATGTTCAGCAATGGAAGTTGGGAAGAAACTCCATTGTGGAAAGGGATGTTGATCTTGTGGAAATGTGATGCTTCCTTCCCTTCCTGGGGCTACAGGGGAGCAGAAAATGAATTCAACCCTGACCATGACAAAAGCGAATCATTTCCATGTGATTTGAAAGTACTGAGTTATACACAGGAAGAATGACCCAGACTATACAGTATATACAAGCTCTGAATGTGAATCTACAGACCAGAATTCCGGATCCATGTGGTCATGTTACTCTCCTTTTACTTATAAATGATTTTATTTAACCATGTTGACAACTGTTGCGCGCCCCCTCGACCACAGCAAGGAAGATGCAACCACCAGTTCTTCTTACAGCAGTTTATTCAGGAACATTGAACAACCTTCATCATCTCCCTCTTCATTTCCCTTTTCATCTCCCCCGAGCCCCAGGATACAAGTCCTTTTATACTCTTCAATCACGGCAGGCCACGTCACCTCACCAGGCGCGCGGCCTAAGCAAACCAGAAGAGCGGGACCATATCACCACCAAATATGGACCTGTTTACCACAAG
>NW_018392964.1:23814-29913 GCF_900095145.1 Mus pahari
TAGACATGCCTTCCACAGGACGCCAAACTGGTCACTAGCTGTCCCCTGTGCAGTGCTTAGACTGGCATCACATGGCAAGATGGAAAAGTGGCAAGGCTATTTCTTTATGGCAGCAAGCCAAATCTGAGGTGATTGTCCCGCCTCCACAGTGGCAAAGGCCTGCACCACCATGGCAGAAGTGTGGGCCTGCGCACGCTGCAACAGACACATACACCCTGCACACAACACACAGTAAAAATTCCCCGGAAGACTATCCTTTCCCAATCCTTGAGGAAACTGAAGGTCCTCTGGATCATCTTCAACCACTGTTGAGTGATGGCAATCTCCACACGGATGTTATATTGCTCTAGCCTCTGTGCTTCCCCGAGGTCCTTCCCCAAACTCCTGGGGTTGTAAGTCCTACTTAATATGGACTTACCCTGCCAGCAAACACTGACTGCTCAAAGTTCTGAACTCTTCGGTGGGGAAGTCGGTTCCCTGTCCGGGCCACTATTTGTCGCATCCTCTCTTGACCACAGCAAGGAAGACACAACACCCAGTTCTTCTAACAGCAGTTTATTCAGGAACCTTAAACAATCTTCATCATCTCCCTCTTCATCTCCCCTGAGCTCTGGGATACAAGCCCTTTTATACTCTTATCCACTTCAATCACGGCAGGCCATGTCACCTCACCAGGCACGCGGCCTCAGCCAACCAGAAGAGCAGGAACATATCACCACCAAATATGGACCTGTTTACCACAAGCTCCATAGCCAACAGGTGCCATCTTTTAAGGTGTGGCTTCAGGTAGCCCAGGAGAGGGGCCGTGGCCTCCTACAGACAACAATATCTAAATTGTTTTATGACTGTCAGAAGAAGGGTCAGTGTTAATTACTCAAATATGGACTGTGTTCTCAGGGATAGCACTGGAAGATTTGTGAGCATGGATCCAACCATCTCATTCCACAACACAGAATCTACATCACTGAATGAAACTGGTCATCCCAAATGCAGTCCAATCCTGATCCTGTCCTTCCTGGTCCTCATCACTACCATGGTGGGACTGGTAGGAAACACCATTGTACTCTGGCACCTGGGATTCTGCATGTTCAGGAAAGCCATCTCAGTCTATGTCCTCAACCTGGCTCTGGCAGACTCCTTCTTCCTCTGCCGCCCCTTCTTTGACTCTCTTCTAAGGATCATTGACTTCTATGGCATCTATGCCCATAAATTAAGCAAAGATATCTTAGGCAATGCAGCAGTCATTCTCTATATCTCAGGCCTGAGAGTCCTCAGTGCTATGAGCACAGAGCCCTGCCTGTCTGTATTGTGGCCAATCTGGTACCACTGCCACTGCCCAAAAAACACATCAGTTCATATGTGCCCTAATCTGGGTTCTGTGCTTTCTCGTGGGCATCCTCGATTGGTTCTTCTCAGGATTCCTGGGTGATACTCATCATCATTTGTGGGAAAATGTTGACTTTATTATAACTGCATTTCTGAGTTTTTTATTTATGCTTCTCTCTGGGTCCTGTCTGGTCCTACAGGTGGGAATTCTCTGTGGTTCCAGGAGGAAACCCCTCTCCAGGCTGTATGTTACCATCTCTCTCACAGTGATGTTCTACCTCATCTATGGCCTGTCTCTTGGGCTTTATTTGTTCCTGTTATATGGTTTGGGGTTCATTTACATCATCCCTCTTTTCACATTTACCAAGTTCCTGCAGTCCTGTCCTGTGTAAACAGCTCAGCCAACCACTACATTTACTTCCTTGTAGGCTCCTTTAGACAGCATAGAAAGCATTGGTCTCTCAAAATGGTTCTTAAGAGAGCTCTGGAAAACAATCCTGAGGAGGACGAATATACAGACAGCCATCTTCAGAAAACCACTGAGAAGTCAGAAAGTAGATGTTGAGAGTCAACACAATGTTAAATTATTTTTCCCTCAGAAATGCCTCAGTGATTGCAATGCTTTCAATTGTTTATTTTCTTTTAAATCCAATTTTCTTATACTTCTCAAAGTAGTCAGAAATGAGAATTTCTCCAACATTCTTGGCACTGTCAAAGAATTTATCAAATATACTCCAAAAATTTCTCACAGAACACTTTTTTGCAATTTTGTTTTCTTTTCACTTTTTATTTTTTTTAGATATTTTCTTTATTTACATTTCAAATGAAATCCCCTTTCCTGATCCCCTCAGAAAAACCCCTTATCCTCTTGCCCTTGTTCACCAACCCATATACTCCCAATTCCTGTCCCTGGAATTCCCCTATCCTGGGGCATAGGGCCTTCACATAACCAAGGGTCTCTCCTCCCACTGATCCGACAAGGCCATCGTCTGCCACACATGTAACTAGAGCCATGGGTCCTTTCATGTGTACTCTTTGGTTGGTGGTTTAGTCCCTGGGAGCTCTGGTGGTATTAACTAGTTCATATTGTTGTTCCTCCTATGGGGACGCAAACCCCTTCAACTCTGCCAGTCCTTTCTCTAGCTCTTCCATTTGGAACCCTGTGCTCAGTTCAATGATGGCTGTGAGCATCCACTTCTGCATTTATAAGGCACTGGCAGAGCCTCTCAAGAGAAAGCTATATCAGGCTTCTGTCAGCAAGCACTTGTTGGCATCTATAGTAGTGTATGAGTTTGGTGACTATATATGGAATGGATCCCCAGGTGGGGCAGTCTCTGGATGGCCTTTCCTTCAGTATCTGCTCCACACCTTCTCTCTGCAACACCTTCCATGGGTATTTTGTTTCCCCTAGTAAGAGGGACCTAAGTATCCACACTTTGGTCTTCCTTCTTCTTGAGCTGCATGTTGTCTCTGAATTGTATCTTGGGTATTCTGAGCCCTTGGGCTAATATCCACTTATCAGTGAGTGCATACCATGTGTGCTCTTTTGTGACTGGGTTGCCTCATACAGAATGATATTTTCTAGTTCTATCTATTTGCCTAAGAACTCTTGTATTTAATCGTTAAGTAGTACTCCATCGTGTAAATGTACCACATTTTCTGTATCCATTCCTCTGTTGAGGGACATCTGGTAATAGAATTAAAGACCCAGAAATGAACACATACACATCTGGTCACTTGGTCTTTGACAAAGGAGCTAAAACCATCCAGTGCAAAAAAAAGACAGCATTTTCAACAAATGGTGCTGGTTCAACTGGCAGTCAGCATGTAGATGAATGCAAATTGATCCATTATAACTCATTGTACAAAGCTTAAGTTCAAGTGGATCAAGGACCTCCACATAAAACCAGATACACTGAAACTAATGGAAGAGTAAGTGGGGAAGACCCTCAAACACATGTGACAGGTAAATTTTTCCTGATTAGACCACCAATAGCTTATGCTCTAAGTTCAAGAGACAAATGGCACCTGATAAAATTGCAAAAATTCTGTAAGGCAAAGGACACTGTCAATAGGACAAACTGGCAACCAACAGATTGGGAAAATATTGTTACCAATCCTACATCTAACAGAGGGCTAATATCCAATATATACAAAGAACTCAAGAAGTTAGACTCCAGAGAGCCAAATAACCCTATTAAAAAATAAGGTAGAGAGCTAAACAAAGAATTCTCAACAGGAATACCAAATGGCTGAGAAGCACCTAAAGAAATGTTCAACATCCTTAGTCATCAGGGAAATACAAATAAAAACAACACTGAGATTCCACCACACACCAGTCAGAATGGCTAAGATCAAAAATTCAGGTGACAGCAGATGCTGGGGAGGATGTGGAGAAAGAGGAACACTCCTCCATTGCTGGTGGAATTGCAAGCTGGTACAACCACTCTGGAAATCAGTTTGGTGTTTCCTCAGAAAATTGGACATAGTACTAGCAGAAGATCCAGCAATTGCACTCCTGAGCATACACCTAGAAGATGCTCCAACATATAATAAGGACACAAGCTCTACTATGTTCATAGCAGCCTTATTTATAATAGCCAGAAGCTGGAAAGAACCCAGATGTCCCTCAACAGAGGAATGGATACAGAAAATGTGGTACATTTACACAGTGGAGTACTATTCAGCTATTAAACACATTGAGTTTATAAAATTCTTAGACAAATTGATGGATCTGGAGGATATCATCTTGAGTGCAATAACCCAATCACAGAAGAACACACATCATATGCANTCACTGATAAGTGGATATTAGCCCAGAAGCTCAGACTCCTTCTTAGAATGGGGAACAAAATACCCATGGAAGGAGTTACAGAGACAAAGTTCAGAGCAGAGACTGAAGGAATGACACATCCAGAGACAGCCCCACTTGGGGATCCATTGCATAATCAACCACCAAACCCAGACACTGTGGCAGATGCCAACAAGTGCCTGATGACAGCAGCCTGTTATAGCTGTCTCCTTAGGGCCTTTGTCAGTGCCTTGCAAATACGGAAGTGGATGCTCACAATTATCCAGGCAATGAAGCACAAGTTCCCCAATGAAGGAGACAGAGAAAGTACCCAAGGAGCTGAAGGGGTCTGAAGCCCCTTTAGGAACATCAATATGAACTAATCAGTATACCCAGAGCTCTCTGGAACTAAACCCCCAATCAATGAAAACACATGATAGTACATGTTTCTCTAGCTATATATGTAGATAGGGATGGTCTAGTCGGTCATCAATGGGATGAGAGGCCCTAGGTGCTGTGAAGGTACTATGCCCCAGTATAGAGGAATGCCAGGACTGGGCATTGGAGTGGGTGGGTTGGGGAGGAGGGGAGTGAGGAGGCAAAAGGGGATTTTGTGGGGAGGACAAGGAAAGTGGATAACATTTAAAATGTAAATAAAGAAAATATCTAATAAATATTTTGTAATAAAAGTAATAATATTTTATTATTAACAAAACAGAAATAGGCAAATGTATGCTTTATGGCTTTGTGCATCTTGTTTTTTTTTTTTTTTTTTTTTTTTCCTTTCGGTACAGTGCTGAGCCTGAAACTCAGGAACTCACATTCTGTACAGTATTCTTCCACTGGGATGCAACCCCAACATTGTCTTCAATTTCATTTGAATCTAGGAAGCACTACCAAGGGGGATAAAAAAAAAATCTCTACTAAAATATAAAAATTAAGTGCTATGATAGGCTTGACCATGCTTTTGTTTGGAAGAATGTGGATTTGGGCACTTTGGCTTTGGAAAGTGGTAGAATGCTTTAAAGGGGGCTCAATGGCTCTTCCTAGCAGAAATATGGGAGACACTTGCTGAGAGTTATTTGAATTGTAGAAGTCTGGCTCTAGAAATTTCAGAAAATGTTCATATGTGTGATATTTTGGTGAAGAATGTGGCTGCTCTTTGCCTCCCTTTTCATACTTACTTTGTACCTTACTTTACACATTTATTCTTATTTTCATCTGAATTTGTGGGTTATATACAGACATGATTTACTAAATACTGCATTTGCTAATGGGAGAAAATCCTTTCAGTTTTACATGAACCTCGAGAAAATGAGTGAGTTCTTTAACTTGTGGACCTTTCATGCCTGTAGCATTGGAAGGAAATTTAAAGATATTTTGCCCTGGCACAATATCTTTCTACCACAAATTATTTTTCCCTTTTTTTTATTGGATATTCTATTTAGTTACATTTAAACTGCTATCCCCTTTCCTGGTTTCCCCTGTAGAAACTCCCTATCCCATCCCCACTCCCCTGCATCTATAAGGGTGCTTCACCACTCACCTATCCACTCTCACCTACCTGCCCTGGCATTCCCCTACACTGGGGCATGAAACCTTCACAGCACCAAGGGCCTCTTCTCCTATTAATGCCAAACAAGTCCATTCTCTGCTATTTATATAGCTGAAGCCATGGATTGCTCCATATGTACAACAAACAATTTAAAGGAGAGAAATTAGCAATACAAGGACGGAAACTATGCCCTAGAAAAAGCAAGAAAGTAATCCTTCAACAAACCTAAAAGAAGATAGCCACAAAAACAGAATCCCAACTCTATCAAGAAAAATAACAGGAAGCAACAATTACTTTTCCCTGGTATCTCTTAATACCAGTGGACTCAATTCGTCAATAAACAGACATAGACAAAAAAAAAAAAAAAAAAAAAAAAAAAAAAAAAAATTAATTGCTTACAGGAAACCCATCTCAGAGAAAAGACAGA
>NW_018392965.1:0-1286 GCF_900095145.1 Mus pahari
AGGAGCTACAATGTCAGAAAGCAGAAGAGGTTTGTAAGTGTTTCTCTTACCAGAGTGCATCAAGGTCTCCTTTCCAAGGTCCAGGCATCTAAGAAGCCTTTCTATGCACTCCCCTAGCAGGTAAGTCCTCCAACTTTCAGTCAAGCCTCCTTGCTCCTGGTATGTCTTGAATTTTTCACCTACTTTGCCCTCTGAAGTCCAAGAGTTCAGGTCCTCATTCAGGATTAAGGAATCATAGCCATAGTAGGTGAGCTGGTAGGGACTGAGGAAGCTCCCATCATTTGCCACATTGTAGCCATATACTTCCTGCAGGGTGTGATAGTCTGCCCCATCCCTAATCACCCTCTGGTCACTATGAGGCTTCTCTCCCATCCCAGGATTTTGTCCCCAACTAAACCCCTACCCAGGTAACGGACTGTAGTTCTCTGTGGTTTAAAATCACCAGGTCCCTATGAGTATGACTGTATCTCTAACTTGGGGACCTAGAGTGGATCTTATTGTGCCAGTCCGTGAGGGATCTGAGGAGTTATGACCCTAGTCCTCAGATTACTTACCATTCTTCTTGTTGTTGTGTTCATTCACCATGTACTTAAGAATTTGTCTCCCTGATAGTGCCAAGTCAAGGGCTTTTGCTGTCTCTTTCTCCCAATATTCAGGTGGTTCCTCCTTCATCCAAGCAGCCTGAGGTTGCATCCTTGCATTTGGTTCTTTGCTGTTGAATCCCTGAAACTGTATGGAGTCTATATATCCGACCTGTATAAACAGGAGCTCCAACATGCCAGGCTCTGAAATTACAATGTTGAAAGTCTGCAGCCAGTGTGAGCCTGTGGGTGGAGCACATTAAGACCCCGACTCTCCAGCCTGGATCCAGAGCATGGTAGTAGAGAGCAGAACTGGGGTGCTGGTGTGTCTGTGGACCTGAGATGCAGGAGAGCATCAGGGGTTCTCCAAATATGGGATCAGGAAGGGTCTGGTTATTCAAGGAAGAAAGTGAAGAGATGTGGATTTCAATTGCTGTTTCTTGCTCTCTAAAATGCCAGTTCCCTCCATGCCTCTCACTCACCTGCACAATACTGGGTCAGATCTCTGGCCACCAATAGGAGGAGGAGGCTGCAGGGTCCAGGTTTCCTCATCCTCCCTGATGTGTGGAGTCTCATCTTGCACTGTATCTCTTCACTTTATAACCTAATGTGGCTGATGCTGATTGGCTTCTCTTAGATTTCCCAAAAGTAGTGATGTTGAACTGATGGGGTGGGTCTTGGAGAGACCAATTCCTGGGTGTGGGG
>NW_018392965.1:4756-25883 GCF_900095145.1 Mus pahari
AATGCATCTTGGGTATTCTAAGTTTCTGGGCTAATATCTGCTTATCAGTGAGTGCATATCTAGTGACTTCTTTTGTGATTGGGTTACCTCACTAAGGTTGATATCTTCCAGATACATCCATTTGCCCAATAATTTCGTAAATTTTTTTTTTAAATAGCTGAGTAGTACTCCATTGTGTAAATGTACCACATTTTCTGTATCCATTCCGCTGTTGAGGGACATCTGGGTTCTTTTAAGCTTCTGGCTATTATAAATAGGGCTGCTATGAATATAGTGCAGCATGTGTCCTTAATACCAGCTAGAAAATCTTTTGGGTATCTTGTTGGATTTTCCGGCAGTACTATGTCCAATTTTCTGAGGAACGGCCACACTGATTTCCAGAGTGGTTTTACAAGCTTGCAATCACACCAGCAATGGAGTGTCTTCCTCTTTCTTCACATCCTTGCCAGCATCTTCTCTCACCTTATTTTTTGATCCTAGCCATTCTAACTGGTGTGAGGTGGAATATCAGTGTACTTTTGATTTGCATTTCCCTGATGATTAAGGATGTTGCAAATTTTTTCAGGTGCTTTGTAGCCCTTTGGCATTCCTCAGTTGAGAATTCTTTGTTTAGTTCTGTACCCATTTTTTTAAATGGGGTTATGTGAGTTTCTGGAGTCCAGCNTCTTGAGATCTTTGTATATATTGGATATTAATCCCCTTTCAGATTTAGGATTGGTAAAAATACTTTCCCAGGGAGAAACAATTTTAAGACTCACTTTTATTTGTATGTAAATTTTGTGTGTTTCTTTGTGTATGCAAGGAACAAGTACTCATAGGTTTCTGAAGAGGTAGTAAGAAACCCCGAATATGGAGTTAGGGAACAGAACTGCTAGACTCAAATGCTGGGAAATCAACTCTGGTCATCTGCAAAAGCAGCAAGGGTCCTCCATATTAGTTTTCTTTGAAAACAGTATCTCAGTTTGGAGCCCTGGCTGGGCTGCAAGTGGCTATGTAGACCAGGCTGGCCTAGCACTCAGACATCCTTCAAATTGGTTGGAATAAAAGGAATTTGTCAACCATTTGCGTTACTTGTAAATTGTACTCATTGATAAGTCACTAAATGGGTACTGGTGCTACTTCCTCAAAGTTGTCCACACTGATGTATCAAACATCACTGAATTCTTCATTATTGNCTTCATTCATATCTACAGGAGAAACTTGCACACTNAATGGATNCCAANTTAATGAATGTTATTTTTAAGTAAGATGTTCATTGACTAAGTCCTTTCAGTACAAGTTGTCAAAAACTCCGTCATTAATATGGCCACATATTTTCCACAGGAAACTTTGGAAGCATTAATCAGGCCTTAATTTGATGGTGAAGAATTCGAGAACTTAAAAACCCTAATGCTTTCTTGGGACCTAAGGTATTATCTTTATTGTAGTCAGCTGGAGAAGGGATCAATTGGTGATGAATGAAATTTTTTTATGTTGTGGGAGGAAGAATACATTTCTAAACATAATATAAAGGAGTTCAGGCTGGGAAGGAAGAAGAGCTCCACCAGCTCTGTGTGGTAGCAGATGCAGGGTCAACATTTTGGAGAAATAGTTGATCCTTATTCAGGTCCTTTATTCAGCTACCTGGAAGGAGATCCACTACCTGTAAATGAGGATAGTATAGAATGGCTGCTGTAGAGTTCTGTGAAATGTGCAAGAACCTCTGTTCATGTCACTTCCAGTGATGTGAATGAGTTCATTCCTGTATGGACACAATTCAGTCCTGGTTGGAGGCTCTGGGGCCAGGGCTGTGAATGCTGCTCTGAGATGTCAGGTTGCAGTACTCGGCAGCCTATGATTTACCTTGAGGTGAGGTTTTCCTTTTGGGAGTCTTGGAACAAGCTTGAGAGATTCCCTAGTGAGCACCTGTTTTGTTTTCTGATCTCTTATTAATGGTTTTCCCACTGCTGCTGGCATATGTGACTCAGTGGATTATCCAAAGTAGTGGTTTTCAACCTTCCTAATGCTGGAACCATTTAACACATTTTCTCATGCTCTGGTGACCCCCGACCATCAAATTATTATTATTTTTTTATGACTTCATGATTGTAATTTTGTATTTTAATCACAATGTAAGTATTTGTGGATACAGATGTTTGACCCACATATTTAGAACCAGTGATCAAAAATGCTATGGCTAAGTCATTGTTGAGACCTAGCTCATAGTTAATTATGTAAACCTATGGTATCCTCATTTCTCCTTGATTCTTTTATATTGGCATGGAATTCATGAACATGAGGATATTACACTGTGTCTTTACAGCAATAGAAATCCTAAGACAATGTAAAATATTATTTATTACTAAAATATTCTCTTACAGAATTCTTCTAATGTAGCAGTTCATAGTAGTTCATGCCTATAACACTTGTCATTGGGAAGCAGAGGAGTTTAAGACCTTCCTGAACTAGAGGGGATTCATTTCTCAAAGAGCAATAAACTATGACAAGCATTCACACAGCAATTACTTCCTGTTTACAAATCTTATCTGAAACATTACTGCAACCTTCTCTCCACATAGATAAGCAGACACTCTTCAGATTGTCCTAGGTGAGGCAGCTGTTCTGGCACATGCGGGCAAACCCTGCACTTGGGAGGTGCAGGCAGGAAGATGAGGAGTTCAAGATCATGGAGATCCATGGTGGAGAGGAAGACACAGTCTCACTCTGATACACTGTCAAGAAAATGTAGTGGGGAAAGTTAGTCACCAGCTGTCAGAGGAGGTGAGCGATGTCCAGACATCTCTACTTATTTGCAAAGAAATAGAGGAAATGATATCTAGCAGAGGAAGGAAGAGTTCTCCTCTCCTGTACTGAAGCCCAACCCATGGTAGGATCTTGCAGATGAACTTGGTGGTAGGCAGCAGCCACAGACCTCTCCTTTCTTCTTCAGTGTCCTGAGAAAAGGAATGTGAATCTTTCTCATGTGCAGCAGTGGGCACAGGTCTAACTGTCTGTAGAAGCATGAAGTAAAATCAGTAGTGGCTGGGACACTCAGGATCACATGGAAAATCTGCCAAGAATAAGCCAGGGTGACTTGGATTAAGAACTATCAGAAGACGTGTTGTTGGCAAGAATCATGTATACTGTTTGCAAAGCAGAAAAGGAAATTTTATAAAGCCAAAGGGAAAAGTCCAGAGTTCTTAAAGGGGGGATTGTGCTCCTAGAGAACACCCTAATCCAGGAAATGTGCCCAGAGTTATAGTAAAGACAGAAAGGCCCTCAAAAATCCCAGAGTGCTCTGGGAAACAGATATTTTAAGTCAGGAGAGAGGGAGCAAGTGAAACAAAAGTTGCAAGCAGCCACAGCAGGAGAGTTAATGGAAAACCTTCTCCACTCAGTACCCAACAGGTGTTGTTTTCTCAAAAGCCTCTAGAGACCCTGTGCTTCGCCCCAGACCCTCCAGTATCCACACTGTCAGGACAGTCAGATCATTGGAATACATGCTGAAACCTGGCAGGATCGCATATACAGGAAGGAAGAAACTTTGAATCAGACTGTTCAAAATCCAGTGTGGTAGAATTTCTGCCAGACCCAGAGTCTACACAGACCACTGACATTGGTTCCAAGTGTGTGCTTACAAGATGATAGGAAGATCCTTATAGAGGTCAGGTCATGTTTCAAAGTGAGACTGCCAAAGGCATGTCTAGAGTGTGAGCAGAATCTGAGACATGACTCATGGAGTGCTGCCCCGTGGTGGGACCTTTCCTTTTTGTGGTGTGAACACTGTGAGGGATTGCTCAGGAATGCAGTAGACATCTGGGACCAGAGGGAGGATTCCCAAGGGCATCAAGGCTGTAACAAGCATTCATGTGAGACTGCATTCTCTCTTTATACCCCACAGGGCTGTCTGTCTCCCCAGCACATCTCACCCTGCCCAATTTATCATACATGTAGTCTAACACAGCTGTTGTCTTGTCACAGCAGGCAATGCATTCAGATCAGGGGAGGCTGGTTCTACCAGGGTATCACACTTTCTTTTCTTTTCTTTTCTTTTTTCCATTGATCTAAGTTTTATTGCATTATGATGAGAAAAGATAAATAGTTTCAATTTATCTGAATTTGTTAACATTTAGAAACATGTTTTGAGTAAATAGACTTACATCATATTCTTTGTTCACTTTTAACCCCAACTCTTCCCAGAGAGCCCCCCTTCAAAACCTGCATTAAATTTTTCATACATTCTTTAAAATTTATAAAATATTGTAAAAATTAAAAGGAGTATTATAAAAATATTTTATATAAAAACAATCAATAGAACAGTCTTATGTAGATGTTTGTCTACAGCGATATCAAAAATACATGTTTCCTCAATATAAATTTCAGATAACTCCAAATATATTTATGGCATGATATTTAAAGTAATATATCACAGTATTTTTAGTTTTTAAATAGTTTTATGAGTTAATTTGTTTGTTTTTTAGTAGAGCTTAAAATCTTGGCTTGCTCTGGTACAAACATAAAATAAGAACAGTTTTGGACATTGGAATTCATTGTAATAAGGCTCTACTTGAATGTCCCTCACATTACCAAAGGATTTTTACCTTCATATTAAATAAGCTAAGAGTTGACAGTTAGGCTGGGCCAAGGAATGAACTGTAGGCACTATTTTTGGATTCAGATTTCCTGCTATGGTCAAAGCTATTTGACTTGAGTAATTGGCTTCATTCTCAGCCCACAGGGAATAAGTTTCATTCATTTAAGAAATGGTGTGTGTCCTCCAGATACATCCATTTGCCCAAGAATTTCATAAATTCATTGTTTTTAATAGCTGAGTAGTACTCCATTGTGTAAATGTACCACAGTTTCGGTATNTGCAGATGAACTTGGTGGTAGGCAGCAGCCACAGACCTCTCCTTTCTTCTTCAGTGTCCTGAGAAAAGGAATGTGAATCTTTCTCATGTGCAGCAGTGGGCACAGGTCTAACTGTCTGTAGAAGCATGAAGTAAAATCAGTAGTGGCTGGGACACTCAGGATCACATGGAAAATCTGCCAAGAATAAGCCAGGGTGACTTGGATTAAGAACTATCAGAAGACGTGTTGTTGGCAAGAATCATGTATACTGTTTGCAAAGCAGAAAAGGAAATTTTATAAAGCCAAAGGGAAAAGTCCAGAGTTCTTAAAGGGGGGATTGTGCTCCTAGAGAACACCCTAATCCAGGAAATGTGCCCAGAGTTATAGTAAAGACAGAAAGGCCCTCAAAAATCCCAGAGTGCTCTGGGAAACAGATATTTTAAGTCAGGAGAGAGGGAGCAAGTGAAACAAAAGTTGCAAGCAGCCACAGCAGGAGAGTTAATGGAAAACCTTCTCCACTCAGTACCCAACAGGTGTTGTTTTCTCAAAAGCCTCTAGAGACCCTGTGCTTCGCCCCAGACCCTCCAGTATCCACACTGTCAGGACAGTCAGATCATTGGAATACATGCTGAAACCTGGCAGGATCGCATATACAGGAAGGAAGAAACTTTGAATCAGACTGTTCAAAATCCAGTGTGGTAGAATTTCTGCCAGACCCAGAGTCTACACAGACCACTGACATTGGTTCCAAGTGTGTGCTTACAAGATGATAGGAAGATCCTTATAGAGGTCAGGTCATGTTTCAAAGTGAGACTGCCAAAGGCATGTCTAGAGTGTGAGCAGAATCTGAGACATGACTCATGGAGTGCTGCCCCGTGGTGGGACCTTTCCTTTTTGTGGTGTGAACACTGTGAGGGATTGCTCAGGAATGCAGTAGACATCTGGGACCAGAGGGAGGATTCCCAAGGGCATCAAGGCTGTAACAAGCATTCATGTGAGACTGCATTCTCTCTTTATACCCCACAGGGCTGTCTGTCTCCCCAGCACATCTCACCCTGCCCAATTTATCATACATGTAGTCTAACACAGCTGTTGTCTTGTCACAGCAGGCAATGCATTCAGATCAGGGGAGGCTGGTTCTACCAGGGTATCACACTTTCTTTTCTTTTCTTTTCTTTTTTCCATTGATCTAAGTTTTATTGCATTATGATGAGAAAAGATAAATAGTTTCAATTTATCTGAATTTGTTAACATTTAGAAACATGTTTTGAGTAAATAGACTTACATCATATTCTTTGTTCACTTTTAACCCCAACTCTTCCCAGAGAGCCCCCCTTCAAAACCTGCATTAAATTTTTCATACATTCTTTAAAATTTATAAAATATTGTAAAAATTAAAAGGAGTATTATAAAAATATTTTATATAAAAACAATCAATAGAACAGTCTTATGTAGATGTTTGTCTACAGCGATATCAAAAATACATGTTTCCTCAATATAAATTTCAGATAACTCCAAATATATTTATGGCATGATATTTAAAGTAATATATCACAGTATTTTTAGTTTTTAAATAGTTTTATGAGTTAATTTGTTTGTTTTTTAGTAGAGCTTAAAATCTTGGCTTGCTCTGGTACAAACATAAAATAAGAACAGTTTTGGACATTGGAATTCATTGTAATAAGGCTCTACTTGAATGTCCCTCACATTACCAAAGGATTTTTACCTTCATATTAAATAAGCTAAGAGTTGACAGTTAGGCTGGGCCAAGGAATGAACTGTAGGCACTATTTTTGGATTCAGATTTCCTGCTATGGTCAAAGCTATTTGACTTGAGTAATTGGCTTCATTCTCAGCCCACAGGGAATAAGTTTCATTCATTTAAGAAATGGTGTGTGTCCTCCAGATACATCCATTTGCCCAAGAATTTCATAAATTCATTGTTTTTAATAGCTGAGTAGTACTCCATTGTGTAAATGTACCACAGTTTCGGTATCCATTACTCTATTGAGGGACATCTGGGTTCTTTCCAGCTTCTGGCTATTATAAATAAGGCTGCTATGAACATTGTGGAGCATGTGTTGTAATTAGCAGTTGGAAGATCTTCTGGGTATATGCCCAGAAGATGTATTTCTGGATCCTCCAGTAGTAGTATGTCCAATTTTCTGAGGAACCACCAGACTGATTTCCAGAGTGGCTGTACAAGCTTGCAATCCCACCAGCAATGGAGGAGTGTTCCTCTTTCTACACAAGCTTGCCAGCATCTGCTGTCAGCTGTATTTTTAATCTTAGCCATTCTGACTGGTGTAAGATGGAATCTTAGGGTTGTTTGATTTGCATTTCCCTGATGACTAAGGATGTTGAACATTTTTTTCAGGTGTTTCTCAACCATTCGGTATTCTTCTGTTGAGAATACTTTGTTTAGCTCTGTACCCCATCAATCCCATCATCAGCCACCAAACCCAGATACTAATGCACATGTCAGCAAGATTCTGCTGAAGGGACCCTGATATAGCGGCCTCTTGTGCAGCTATGCCAGTGCCTGGCAAACACAGAAGTGATGCTCACAGTTAGCTAGCTATAGGATGGAACACAAGGCCCCCAATGGAGGAGACAGAGAAAGTACCCAAGGAACTGTAGGGGGCTGCAACTCTGGAGGTGCAACAACAATATGAACTAACCAGTACCCCCTGAGCTCATGTCTCTAGCTGCATATGTAGCAGAAGATGGCCTAATAGGCCATCATTGGGATGAGAGGCCCCTTGGTCTTGTAAACTTTATATGACCCAGCACAGGGGAATGCCAGGGCCAAGTAGTGGGAGTGGGTGGGTAGGGGAGCAGGGGCGGGGGGTGGGTATAGGGAACTATTGGTATAGCATTTGAAATGTAAATAAAGAAAAAAAAGAAATGCTGTGTGTATTTATATGCTCTCTTCATGAAATCATTCATCAACTGTTTCAATGAACAATGGTTCTGCTTGGAGTGCGGCTCAGATGTTAAGTTAGGGTTAGATTGAGGTTCATTGGCTGTGATGAAATTGAAAAACCTTCATCTCAGAATAAGAGTAACTTATAAAGTCCTCTTCTTCAAAATTGATACAATAATTATAAATATCAAGCAAAGCTTTCAATCTCACTCTTTGCTGTACTCTTGCAAGACACCTCCCAAATTAATTGTCTACATATTTTTTGGCCCTATAAATAATTTTGAGATATGGAAGCTGTTCTGAAAGCCATAGAACAGTGTAAAAACATCAAATAAACAATCCTACTAAGAGAGGCTGAGAGAGGAGAAGCATGATTTCAAGACCACTGTGTGGCACACAGCAAGACACTGTCATGTACACATAAACAGAAAGTGTATATGCATAGTGCAATATTGGACCTATTTCTCCCATTACCAAATCAGAGAGACCACAGGAGAACAGCAGAAAATTTCTAATTCCTCATATTTTTGAATTTAAATCAATTAGGAAATGTTGTCAATATTAATTTTCATATTAAAATATATTAAGGAAAAGTGATTGTTATTTCCTGTTAATTTTCTTGTTAGAAGAGGGACATGTGTGAGTAGGTTTGTTGAAAGATAACTGTCTTGCTTCTTCTAGGGTGTANTTTCACTCCTTGTGTTGGTGTTTTATATCTATTATCCTTTGTTGGGCTGGATTTTTGGAAAGATATTGTGTAAATTTGATTTTGTCATGGAATATCTTGTTTTCTCTGTTTATGGTGATTGAGAGTTTTGTTGGGTATAGTAGCCTGGCCTGACATTTGTGTTCCCTTAGGGTCTGTATGACATGTCCCAGGATCTTCTAGCTTTCATAGTCTGTGGTGAGAAGTCTGGTGTAATTCTGATAGGTCTGCTTTTATATGTTACTTGCCCTTTTTCCCTTACTGCTTTTAAAATTCTTTCTTTGTTTAGTTCATTTGTTGTTCTGATTTTGATGTGACAGGAGGAATTTCTTTTCGGATCAAGTCTATTTGGACTTCTGTAGGCTTCTTGTATGTTCATGGGCATCTCTTTAGGTTAGGGAAGTTTTCTTCTGTAATTTGGTTGAAGATATTCACTGGTGCTGTAACTTGGGAGTCTAATGCTCTTCTATACCTATTATCCTTAGGTTTGGTCTTCTCATTGTGCCCTGGACTTCCTGGACATTTTAGAATAGGAGCTTTTTGCTTTTTGCATTTTCCTTGACTGTTGTGTCAATATTTTCTATGGTATCATCTTCATCTGAGATTCTCTCTACTATTGGACGTTGTACATCGTGGTGCGGAGCCTAGTGCGCACCACGATGTACAACGTCCACAAGATAGGAGCTTTTTACTTTTTGCATTTTCCTTGACTGTTGTGTCAATATTTTCTATGGTATCATCTTCATCTGAGATTCTCTCTACTATTTCTTGCATTCTCTTGGTGATGATTGCATCTATGACTCCTGATCTCTTTACTAGGTTTTCTACTTCCAGGGTTATGTCCCTTGTGATTTCTTTATTGTTTCTATTTCCATTTTTAGATCCTAGATTGTTTTGTTCCATTCATTCGCCTGTTTGATTGTGTTTTCCTGTAACTCTTTAAGGGATTTTTGTCTTTCATCTTTAAGGGCTTTCAGCTGTCTACCTGTGTTCTCCTGTATTTCTTTAAGGGAGTTACTGATGTCCTTCTTAATGTCCTCTATCATCATCATGAGAAGTGATTTTAGATCAGAATTTTGCTTTCCTGGTGTTTTGGGGTATCCAGGACTTGCTCCGGTGGGAGAATTGGTTTCTGATTATGCCAAGTAACCTTGATTTCTGTTACTTATGTTCTTAACCTTGCCTCCTGCCATCATTTTTTTATATTGCTATGTTCTCTCGCTATGTTTGACAGGAGCCTGTCCTTTCTGTGATCCTGGTTATGTCAGAACTCCTCCAATTAAACTGTCTTTGTGATTTTGTGATTCTGCGATCCTCTGCTCCTGAGATCCTGTTTGTGCCTGAGCTCCTGGGAGTAAAGCTGTTTTTGGGACCTTGAGATCCTGGTGTGACCAAGCTCCTGTGATCCTCTGATCCTCTGCAGGTTGGAGCATGTGGGAATGGAACTACCTCTATGTTTTGTGGGTCTGGCTGCAGAGTTTGCACCCAAGTTCTACATAGTGCCCCAGCCTAGAAAGACTGGAAGGAACCCACACTTATTTCCTGTATCAGGTTTTATTCATGTTTAGTACATGAATCAACTAAGAAAGTAACATAAAAACAAAAAGACTAGGCCTTTAGGCCCTTGATTTTAAAATGTGAAGTTTATGATTCAGTGCTGCTAGGCATGCTTATCATAAAAGAGATAGTGACATTACTCCACCCATTTGCTTCCTGGGTTCAGGGAGTGTTTGTATTAAAAAAAAGGTCACCCTGTGACAGTTCTTAGAACCTTCTATGCAAATGTGCTATTGTTAGAGGCTCATAGAAATTGTCTTGAGAAATAAGCATACAATTATCAGGTATTTTTCCTTGTGATTTCCACTTACTCTTGATTCTTAACTGGTATTTTTGGTATTTTCCAATAATGCCCTCCCCAACCTGTTGAGTATGTTTATTTTCCTTTAAATATCCCCTTCCCCAGCTACTTGGGACTCCAGGGTCCTCTATCCCTGTTTGGTGTACAACTGTGTGTCCCAGAGTGCACCAGGATTAATATTCCTCTTGAGGTTTGCATCAAGACAGTTTCTCATGAGTCATTTGGGGTGTTGCCTCTCCTGAGTCAGAATGTGGGGGAGGCCTCACTTTGTTGCTCTTTCTCATGTATGTTGTAGTTCATTGAAAAGAAAAGTTTGGTCAGTGATGAAGATTTCTAAGCCAGGCAACTGAGGGAGGGCTCAGTGCTGTGGGATGTTCTGGATACATTCCCCCAGTCCAGAGACTCATCTATTCCTGAGATGCAGGAACACATTTCTGGCAAAAAAAAATGATGGAACCTAAGCAATAGCTGGCCTCAAGTCCATTGTATTTTGCAGGGAGGGAACAACTGAGGTACAGGAAATTTTCCTCATCCTGTAGGACTATTGGTTTCCCATTTCACACACTGCCATGCAACAGCTACAGGGCTAGGGGAGCCACTCCATGCCACATATTCAAACTGTAGCACCAAGATAAGGTTAGATCTAATAGAAGATGCCCCTGTGAACACTGAAGTGGGAAAAGAATGTTGCAACTACATGGGACCCAAGAACTGTATAAAAGTAAGAAGGCCTGGACCTCAATCTCTGAGATATTAAATGGTGGTCATAACATGGCTGGTTGATAACTTTAAAATATTTCCAATGAACGTATAGAGTTTTGAGCTGCATGTGCTACATCCACTCTAGTAGTGACTTGTGTGACAGCCTGAAAATCCTGGTCATAGTCCTGAGGTGAAAAGTTCACATAAACTTCGTCTCCTGGAAACGTGGCATCCTATAGTAATGAATGCTCCAAATCTGTCCTTGCTTTAGTTGGTAGATGGATCTGTGTTCTTTCCCTTAATGTTGCTTCATTATAAGTGTCTCTGTTTGGCATATTGTTAAGTTAGATTCCTCACCAGTCCTAGGCAGTCCTTGAGCCAACCATGGGCTTTGGATTCAGTTAATAATGCTGCCTATTCAGTGGCATTCAGATTTACCTCTAGTATTGTAAGAGAGATAGTGAAAGAAATCAGGCATTACCATCTACTACATAGAGTTGGTAATCTCAAGGTAAGCTACTCCCATATGCTGGATTTTACCATTATCTAGGAAGAAGGAAGGTTGTGGTCTAAGGAGGAACCAGAGTAGTTACTTAGAACTATAGATTGCTGAGTTACACCCATACAAAGAGATTTACAATGGCCAAGGGTGGAGGTGGACTATACAATAGACTAGAATAGGAACTATGGCAAGGGCATAAAGACCTTGCACCAACTTCTAAGATTAAGTGGACCTTAGGTGAGGCTGCTTTTGATCCCAGTTTTTTGTTTTGTTTTAAAGATTTATTTATTTATTATATGTAAGTACACTGTAGTTGTCTTCAGACACTCCAGAAGAAGGAGTCAGATCACATTATGAATGGTTGTGAGACATCATGTGGTTGCTGCAATTTGAACTCAGGACCTTCAGAAGAGCAGTCAGCAATATTAACCACTTAGCCATCACTCCAGGCCCATTGATCCCAGCTGTTAACATTGAATTTTATCCTAGTTGGTTCCTGCCTGTCCTTTGTAGGCATTCCTTTGTTTTGTGTCAGATACTTTGATGTACCTTGCCTGCTGATATATCCGATTATTTCTTTTCTATATTATAAACTGATGCCCATTTTTTGAGATAAAACTGATGCCCATTTTTTGAGATAAAAATTACATTCAGATCCACACTCCCTTGTGTTGTATCTTTTTGTCACCCCCTCTTCATTGCCAACTCCATAGCCCACCTGTCCAGAACCCTGAGTTCTCCTGAGGATTTAGGGGGGCCAGAGTGAGGCTGGTTCATTGCATGTTTGTGTCATGAAGGTCATGGAATGTCAATGTCATACCATAGAGGGACACAGGAGAAATTTTGAGTGGATATCATCAGAGATCTGTGTGTAGTACATTATCTTTCTTACATCCTGCCACTTGTATTCTTGGCCTCCTATAAACATGGTATGCATAGCTACTGACAGAGCAGCCAACTCTATTCTGAACTTTTTGATCTTGTTAGGATCCACATGGTCTCTGATCACCAGAAAGCTATGGATTAGGGAAGGAGGCCTTGGCTCACCAGTTAAAGACCATGACATATGAGTAGGCAAGAAAACCCCAGATCAGCAAGAGAATGATAATACCAAGGAGATTTGTAGGACTTTGTTTTTTTCCCTCCTTGATTCTGTCAGCCAATCAGTTTCTGGGCTAGGAATCAGATGGATGTTGTCAACAGGACAGGTATAGGGATCAAGGTAAGAAACTTGTCCCAAGGTACAGTGCTTCAGGAACCAGAGCTGAATCTGCAGTCAGTAAGCAAGGCTCTGGAAATTTGTCCCCTACAGTAAATCATGACCTTTCAGTTCTCTGTATCTCCCACTGGGTACTTTAAGCAAAGTCAATCAGCTTCTTCCAGAATCTCAGAAATGTATTGTGAATGAAAATCATTCTGGACTAAATGNGTACTATCATTTAGGAGGAAGACTTGGTTACCTCCAGTTCACCTGCCATGCTCTTGCTGCTGGAAGCCATGCTGGCCTAAATTCTGACTCTGGAAAGTGAATATTGGAAGTGAGAGAAAGAATCTCATTCTGAAGACACAAGGATGCTGTGCAGTATCACCACTGACAAGGACTGGGGTTCTGTGGTCCCTTTTCAATCCATACGTATCAGAGTCTAAGACAGATGGGCATGGATTTAGATGGGAATTGACACACAGTCCCAACATGAGACAGAGTGTAGAATCTGAGTGCATTTTTTCTATAGTGAGTATCAAACTTTTTATATAGAAGGACAAACAAGAAAAGCCAGGAGGGGACACATCCCCAGAGTTACAGTGACACAAAACAAAGGATTGCATACATCAAAAGATGGTGGGAACCAGGCCTGGGTTTACCACCAGGTGTAAATCTAGTCTATAGTTAAACCTGCCAATAAGCTAGGCCAATGTGCATTACCTGTCCTTAGAAAACACTATGGAGACTAGCCCTGAGCTATTCTGGCTTTATTCCTTGTAATGTTGTACTGGTTAGTTTTGTTTCAACTTGACACAGGTGGAGTTACCACAGAGAAAGGAGCTTGCTTCTTGGTCATGATGTTGGGCAGGAATAGAAACCCTGCCTAAGACAAATGCATAATTAGTTTCACTTGTCTCTACTAGAAGTAAATTTGAATGTTAATGAATAGATAACCTTCTCACTGAATCCTACTGAATTCCAAGCTCGTAGGCTTCAAGAATTTTCTAGGATGCTTGAACATTTGTGGAGGCTCACCTATGATAAAATTCAATCTTCAAAGGCACTTATAATACTGTAAGAGATTATACACCATACTAACGTGGGTTTTTTTTTGAGTATATGGGTTATGAGAATGCCAAGGTTCCAGTTTCAAGGTTCCTTGAAACTCTTTGCCTCATGAGTGCTTCCAGGCCTCTCCATCTGTCAAGCCAACTTCATTGGAGTGGTGTGGCACACCACAGACAAGGGAAGCCTGGCCTTGGCTCTGTCACTTCCAGAAATTCCAGGATTCCCCTTTAGACTCTCGGTGCCTTGATTTCTTCATCATCCTGGTCAAGAGCTGTACTTCCTGTTCACCTCCCAGCCTAGTGAACTTTCTCAGGTGCAGGAGGAGGGCAGGGTCCCATTGCATGTTGGTTTCAAGTTCCTATGAACTATGGTATTTCTATGCCCTTTCTTCTGATGCTGGCATCCTGGAGTTCTGGGTCCAAATCATTGTTGGGTTATATGTAAGACATGCAGATTGTGGGAAACAGTAGAGATCTTGGGGCCGGGCAGTGGTGGCATATGCCTTTAATACCAGCACTTGGGAGGCAGAGGCAGGCAGATATCTGAGTTTGAGGCCAGACTTGTCTACAGAGTGAGTTCTAGGACAGCCAGGACTGAACAGAGAAACCCTGTCTCAAAAAACACAAACAAAAACAAACAAAAAAACAAAAATATAGATCTTGGACTTGTCCTGCTACTACAGGGTGAGCAGAGATGATTTGTGTCACTAGATAGATAACAATAGACTAGTTAAACAGGTATATCTGAAAAATGGCTTTGGCCCCTGATCTGGCTGAGACTTTAAGGGAGAATATTTTCCATAATCTCTCCTGTTGTGGTTATTTTCAATGTTTCTATCTTTTTCTCCCTTCCTTTTTTCCTACATTAGTACATATTATTTATTATTATTATGTGTATGACTTTTTCTCCCCTTATGTATGACTAAGCTCCATGATGGTATTTGGTGGCTGTGGTGATCATCAAATGGGTTCAGATGCACTGTGTTTGGATTTAGATGGTTGTATGTTGATGTGCAGGTCCTAGAAATTGTAGGATAGTCTCCTAGAAGAGCAGTCAATGCTCTTTATCACTGGAACATCTTCCAGCCCCCAGATCACCCAGAGAATTTTTAATGAAAACCTACAGCAGTATTCTGAAATTCTTTGTCTTAAACAGGCTTCTGGCCAATACTTCTCATAGGATGGGTACGTTGCAGGTACACTAATTTCCATTTATGAAATGAACATTTCCTTTTGTTGTGGTTCATGTACTTTCCCACTCATCTTTATTAATACATTTAGAGATTTCTGTAGATCCTTTCTAATTCAGACACCTATTACTGAAGTTGCAGAGACTTTTCTGTTGCACATTTTACTGGCCTGTCCTTGTGTGTCATGTCCTCCATCCTTAGGAAGTAGTCATACTTGCCTCCTCTGTGTTTCTTTTCTGCATCTACATGGTATGAGGCTCATCTTCAGGACTTAATATGAGTCTGTGGCCTTTCTTCTTAGGTTGTCTCTCGTTCCTTACAGAAACAGGGGTGTTTCTTTGCTGGTCTCCAAATCCTTGGAACCTTGAGCACACACAACTTATGTTGGGTACTATCACCAGAAGTTTTAGTGTCAAAGCCTGGTTTCTGACAATTGTAATGTGCAAAGATCTGTGGGAAAAAAACAATGAAAGAGACACCTATAGTAAAATGCAGGAAAAGAAATTTATTAAATGTCGTCATATTTGAAAGAGAAGCAAGCCCGTTCTGAGACTCTCAAGTTTCTTATGCTCATCTTTAGGGTTTTATATGAGTTTCAGTGTTAAATATAGAAGTTAGTAGTATGCCCCTGCCTCCTTTTATAGTTCTTCATTTCTTAAAATCTAACTTCATTCATAAAGTTGAGATTTCTGGCTATCACTCACCTATTCTGATGGAAGTTACCTAATTTGCCCCAGGGTATTCTATGTAGGTACTTTCAGACTGTGCATGTGTGTCCTCCCATATCATTGGTTACTGATGCTTGAACTCCTGATTTTCCTACCAATACCTTTCATGTCTTGTTATTACAGTGTGCGTACTTGAAAAAAAATCCTTTGAATTTGCAAAGTATTTCCACTTTTCCATATCTATAAGAAATGGCAGGTATTTAGCAAGTAACGTAGACAGTTATTATTGCTCACTTTCAGTGTGCAATTTTGTTCTGGTTATTGTGTGTTGTGGTTCTTGTTGTATTGACATAGGATCTCATGTAGCTTCTCATGGTCTTGTTCTCCTGGTATCTCTGTCTCTTATTTCAAAATGCTGGATTAGAGGCATGAAATAACTATGTGCTTTCCCAAAGTAAATCTTTTGTAAATGCATTTTTAAGCAACATTTTTGGTTAAAAAAAAAAAAAAGGTATTGAAGAGTTTTTTGAGGACCAGTAACTTCCATTTTATAGAATCCATTCCCACCTAAAAGAATCAATGGCAAAACATTGGAATTGTTTACACTGGGAATGAAAGTAATGGAGGAATATCTTAACCTGTAAACATTTGGGTATGCCACCATCTCTGGACTCCTGTCCACCAGGTCTGAATAGTGTAGCAGGAAACTGCACACAAAGAAAAGCATTTAAATGAGGACTTCCCTAAAATAGAGAACCCCACTGCTATTGTCATTCAAAGCTTCTGCTTCTCCTCTTCCTGCACTCCTTTGGATTGTGATTAATGAGTATATTCTCAGGCCCCTCTAATGTGCAATGTGAATCAATCCATAGTCCACCAATCTCAGCCCTCAAAGGGAAATTTGTAATTCTGGACACTTGAATTCTTCATCATAAATTTAACAAGTTCTTATGCTTAAAGATTTTTATGGGAAATTTGTGGTGATATTGACAGTTAGAGGATAATTTTGCCTGCTGTGTATTCAAATTCTGGTTTCTGTATCTAGATACTTGGTTGAAGGGAAGACTTTGGTATTGTCACTAGTGTGAAGTATCCCCTGACTGAGTATTTTAAAAAATATTTTCCACCATGTTCTTTATGGACAATAATCTTAGAACTGAACACCCAATAGCCAGGCCGGAGAGGAAATAAACTGCCATTTCAGGCCTAAAGTGAGTATATAGCGGGGTCAAATCAGGACATACATAATGATGCAGGAAGAGCTTGGCTAAGATGGCAGGTAACAGGTAACATGGTTGAGAAAGGGGCCTAATCTAGCATTCCATGTTTAGAATAGCTCAGAATTTGCCCAGCTATTGTACCTAAAGTTGTTAATTAATATAAAAGACTTTATGTCATTAATCAGAGCCAGAACAGGCATATAATACTAAGTTTTTTACAATTTACAACTGACTTTCTTGATAATTTTTATTTAAATGTGTATATAGTAAAACATTTAAGGTCTTGGTTAAACCTTGACCTCCTTTAAAAATAACAGTTATGGACACAGTCCATATGCCATCTCCTATGGATGTAGATGCAGTAGACATTCAATGATCTAATGATGTCACAAGTCCACAGGGAAAACAACCTTGAAGAAGTGCTCCATGTGCAAATTTAGTAATGTGTCAAAGGCAAACTCTATAAGAGACCCAGTGGAGTGGGTCATGCTTGGGAATTTTGTCATTATGCATGTATCTCTACCCCAATCTCTCCAGAAAAGAGGTTGGTGTCCCAGTAGACTGGAGTCATAGAGAGTTTTGAGCCACCATGTGGATCATAGGAATCCAACACAGTTTTCTTGGAAGACCAGCCAGTGCTCTTACCTGCTCAGCTTTCTCTCTACCCCATACCTTTTGCCATTAAGCTCAACATTGAGAAGGCAGATACAAAGGGATCTTGGTGTTCCAGACCAACTTGTTTTTCATAACAAATCCCAGGCCAGGACAATTTATCCCATCCTCCCCCCAGTATCCTGATGATATAAATAAAACATAATTAGTTATAAAATATTTTAAATTTTTTAAAATGAAATTTCATTTTAATTGTTGAATATGAAGAAATATAATCTCCTGTGGCTGCTGAGATGGCTCAGCAATGAAAAACACTTTCTGTTCTTGCAAAGGACCAGAAGTGGATTTCCAGCATAGACTTGCCAACCACAACCTTCTCTAATTACACTTCCAGTATTTATGGTGACTCATTGTCCCATACAGGCAACTGAATATTCTATTACTGTCCCCTGACATACTCGTAAACCAACACAGAGACCAGAACAGAGAAATAGACAGAGACAGAGAGATGGAGAAAAATAGATACACTCACACACACACATACATGCACACGCACACAGACTCACACACTCACTAAGGCAAAAAAGTATGTATAGCCTACATGTTTCTCTTAGGGTGATTTTTCTAAAATTAGATAAAGAGCTGTTATAGAGGAAACAACCCATTAACTGATGGAAAAGATCATGTTCCTGACCAGAATGTAAGCACCAAAAAGTAAATTGTGTATTTTATCCAACCTAATTATGCCTTGAAAAATAGTTAATTCTCTCTTAAAATATCATTCTAATAAACATGTAGTTACAATATCTTTAATAAGCCAAATGTCTCAAAACTCTCGGTTCAGGCATGGTCAGTCTGGTTTGATAAAATCCATATAATCAGAATTATATTGAGGTCCATTCACGTTATAAGTGTGCAGAGATCCTGCCATGAGTGATTAAAATTGTTGACTTATAATCCTTCAGCTGGACTCAGAAGGAAATTGTCAACAGGACCAGCACAAGAATTAACAGTAAGCATCATGTCCGCAGACACTGCTTCCAGGATACCAGTCCACAGAAGTGGGAAACAGGACCCTAGAGATGCAGCGCCCAGGAGTTCATCTTTCTATTACAAACCCACCTGTCCTTGTCACTTCCATAGATAAGTCTAGTAAGGGCAAGGAGTCTCCCTGGTGTTAGGTGTCTGAAATGAAGTGGGAAATGTCCACAGTCAATCTCTACTCATCATCGAAGTTGAGTCTCAACCAAAGATTCTCTGTATAGGATTGGAGTGGTGGGTGGTGCATCCTTGACTGTATCAGAGTGGAGAAGGTGAGCTGAGAACAAGCAAGGAAACATGCAGTCATCTCTCTGTGTTTTTTCCTTTTACTGAAAATTGAATGTTTTCTCCCTTAGTATATCCTGATAAGGGTATCCCTTCCCTCTACTCCTCCCATTTCCTCTCCATCTCTCCTCCCACCTTGATCCACTCACTGTTTGTCTCTCTTTAGAAAACAAACATGTTTCTTAGTGATAATGGCATAGTAAATAAAATATCACTGTTGTGGTCTCTGAGACAACCATGGTAAGCAGTGTGATGATCTGTGGGACACAAGGCGGTAGTTTGGTTTAACAGATTAAGAGGCCAGTGTTGGCTCAAATTTAAAGAGTTTGACACCAATTAGTTTATTTTAGGTATATTTAAACAGAAAACAATTTAGAGAAAAATTTAACTGGTGATGGTTAACTCAATCATCTGGGTACAATAAGCTTAAGATGTGACTAATGTGGATCTGGAGTAGTCCACAAAGCTCATGGAAACCAATCTCTGTAAGATTGGGGTGATTTATGGAGTATACACCCTAATACTGATCAGTCAGAGCCACAGCTCAGTATTTGGGGACTGAGATATGATGATGAATATATCTCAGGGCCGGCTTAGAAAAGAAAAGCCACAGTGAGCTCATGTACAGGTGCAGGATGTGGTCCTGGTGGTCATCTATGACTCACGCTATTTTCCCTAACTAGACAGAATGGTTCTAACTGCCATTATTTTTATTGGACCTAAGTGGAGTTTACAGTTGTGGAATTTCTTAAAATTAACAAACTTCAGAACATACAGAACATAAAATGTTATTAGGTCAACAGGACCCTGTTTTGTGTTGAGTTATTTTTCTATGTCAATGACTGGCAGACATATTACAGCAATTATATAAAATAGCTGGCAGATCTGAAACAAAGTGGCTATGTCTATGCTAGAGGGGCAGACCTCAACAGTGAATACATCAAAACTCATTGTAAAGTACATGTGACATCTTCCATAACGATGGTCTCAATAGATAGATGACATGTGACACCTTGCATACAGTCAGTTATGTAGGTATTGTCTTCGGCAGTGGAGGCCCTACAGTCAGTTTGTGGAGAGCAATCTATATTCTTGGCAACAACCTGGGATGTTTGGGGAATTCAATGGGACGTTTTTGGCTGACAACACAAACAGATCAATTCCTATACTGGAAGCTTCATTTGATGACAAGAAATTAAGGTTCTCGCTCTGTCTTCTCCACTATTTGNTGATTTCACTTTCATTTCCGTTGTATATGTAAATATTTTATGAATCTTGTGTATTAGGTTTCCATAACACCCCTCAAAACAGTCCTTAATCTTAGCTGTCTCTCAGTGTATTCCCTCCCTCATCACCATCTCCCTTCCACCTCCCCTCTAAATCCTCTTATTCCATTCCCCCATCCATCCATAACTACTTATTTTCCTTCCATTAACTCTTTGCCCTCATCTCTACTTCCTTACTCTATGGAAGTAGAAACTTTAGAGTTCTTTGGAAAGTCAATTGTGTCTGATGTTGTTTTTCAGGGGCAAACACGTGAGGAGCATTTCACTGAAGCTGACATGTGTGAAAGAATGCTCTGCTAAAGCAAGAATGGAAAGAACACATGATGGATTTTTTGCTAATCACATGCATGCATCAATCTGCCTTACATTGTGTAGTTGAGCTCCTTTTGTCAGGACTCCATAGAGAAAAATCTACCAACAAACTTGTGGTGATATGTTGATAGCTTCTTGATGCTTCTACAGCCTCAAGCCTATTGGTAGAGTGATGTCAGCCAAGAGAGATATTCACTGCTGAGGTAAGACAGGTGTGAGGGAAGACCCATAATGTTTGGAGGTAGTATATATAGGTCTCAACAGACTTAGAATTAGTTGGCTTGCTTGTAGAGTCCTGTGCAAAGCTTTTTGTTCTCGAGTTTTGTCTGATTTTCTCTTCCTTGTCGAAACATTTCTACTTTTTAAGTCTTAAATTATTTCCTTCCACTGATTGTGTTTTTATATATTTCTTTAATGGATTTGTAAATTAATTAATTTTTAAATTGATTTCCTTGTAAGGACCTGTATCCTATTAATAAAGTACCTTTATGTCTTAGTGTGTGTGTGGATATGTGTGTGAGTGTGTGTTGTGTATGTGAGTTTGTGTGTGTTTGAGTGTGTGTGTCTGCTTTTGTGTGAGTGTGTATGTCTGTGTGTGTCTGTCTGTCCTTCAGTTGTGTCAACATTCAATGACTGCTGTCCAAGAGAAGCTTAGCTCTATTGGATTCGGGTCACATCTCACCAGATATTCTTCCTCCTCCTCCTCCTCCTCCTCCTC
>NW_018392965.1:26206-27439 GCF_900095145.1 Mus pahari
CTTCTTCTTCTCCTTCTTCTTCTTCTTCTTTTTATATTGTCATCCAGGCCCCTGGGTTTGGAGAAATTGTTAGGTACTAATATCTGGTCTTTGTTGTGTGGGTATTTTCTTTGTTGGTTTCTTGTTTATTTGAGTGTGTGGTGGCTGTGTGTCACCTGGTAGGACCTTCTTCCTTGATCCCGATAAATGTAACCACTGGGTGTTCTAGGTAAAATATATTTTAGTCACTGGTGTTTCTAGGTATTGGCAGCTAACTCTTAGGCATACAAAAGTGATAGGAGGGTGCTATCTGGGGGACATCCACAGGAGGAGAAATTATATTGTTCCATTGGGATCTTCTTAGTCTCCTGGTAATGGGTACAGAGAGTGAAGAGAGGCCACATAGTAGTTCTGCTACAGAGCTGAAGATGAGAATGGTTGAACAGACTTGGAGAAATGATGGAGATCTGAAGTTAGCCTTCCTGCTTCCCTGGACCAATTGGCCTGCACATTACCAGGGAATGCATGTTGGCATTGGTGACTGGGATAAGTCATTAGTGGGAAAGGTAGAACTTAGGAGCAGAATGTCTGTGTGGTCCCCTAGGGAAAGGGGCAGATGAGAATGTGAGTCATGGCAGGTGGTCAGCTGTAGAGCTGGGGATGAGAGTGGGGATTGTCCTTTGGGGAGCTGAGGAAGAGGTGAAAATCTGCAGTTAACCTATCTCTTTCCCAGGCTGGATTCCCTCTTCTTGGTTTACTAACCATTTGAAGATCCTTCCTTGAATTACTTGCAATGATTGATGGAGACCTAGAATTTTATGTTGAAATAATCATCTTTATTACATATGTTGCTTTAATTTGTTTTGTCTTTTACTTTGAGACTATAATATAACTAATTACATTTCTCATTTCCCTTTCCTCTAGCCCATACATTTCTATATTCCTTCCCAAATGGATGACTTCTATTTATTAATTAATTAATTAATTAATTAATTTAAGACAGAATGTTTCTTCACAGTCCAAGGGTTATTTGAACTTATATATATTTTCATTATTATTATTATTATTTTCTTTATTTACATTTGAAATGCAATCCCGAAAGATACCTATACCCGCCCCCCCACTCCCCTACCCACCCACTCCCACGATTCTACAGTTGAGAATTCTTATATTTAGCTCTGTACCCCATTTTTAATGGGGTTTTTTTGAATTTCTGGAGTCCAGTTTCTTGATCTCTTTGTATATATTGGATAT
>NW_018392966.1:0-17130 GCF_900095145.1 Mus pahari
TTCTCTATGATAACTCCAGCCTGTGTCAAGTTGACACAAAACTAGCCAGTACACCACTTATCTTTCTTTTTCTATTTCCTTTTTCTTTGAGACACTGTCTCATGTATTCTAGACTGTCCTCAAACTTGCTATGTAACCATGATTTGGCTCTGAATTTCTTATCCTTGAGCCCTCAACTTCCAACTGTGGGAATTATAGGCATATGCCACTACATTTGGCTTATGCAGTGTCAGAAACTGAACCCAAAGTTTTACTTACTTCTTTGTTTTCTTTCTTTCTTTCTTTCTTTCTTTCTTTCTTTCTTTCTTTCTTTCTTTCTTTCTTTCTTTCTTTCTTTCTTTCTTTCTTTCCTTCTTTCTTTCTTTTTTTAAATTCAGGACAGGGTTTCTCTGTGTAGCTCTGGCTGTCCTGGAACTCACTTTGTAGACCAGGCTGGCCTTGAACTCAGAAATCTGCCTGTCTCTGCCTCCCAATTGCTGGGATTAAAGGCGTGCACCACCAATGGCTGACCTTCACTTATATCTTTAGTCCTTTGTTTCTTCGTTTGAAAGAAGAATTATCATTTTACTTAATTTGAGAATTTATTGGTTGGCTTAGTTTTGTGAATGCAATTTTTGTGGTTTTTAATATAATTTATATACCAAACCTCTATCTTATGTGCACTTACCCTGCGTGCTTTAAGAGAGTGGGCCCTGCACTATGACTGGGTGGCACAATATAGCTGACTCTGGAGGCTTGAGAGCAGGGGAGCTGACCTTGCCTCCTGCTGGTAGTAGGGGAAGTTGCAAGGGGGAAGAGTAGGTATGAGGGGACAGGGAGTTGAGGAGGAGTAGGATACATAATGTGAAACCCACAGAGTCAATATAAAATAAAAAAAAATCAGTTTAAATTCAAATCAGATTCTACACAAGTTCAGGATTATTTTGTTTTACCATTAACCATATTACTCCCTTGGTTCCAGTATTCTAGCAGAATATTTATTTTTTGCAGGTGGTTTGCTGGACTTATACCTAAGGCCACTGTTTTCCCTTTACTAGACTCTGTTTTCCCAGTAGCTTTTGACAGAACTGTATACAGTATTCTGGATATTTTTATTGCTTCAAATATATTCCATTAGCAGAAAATATAAGGATGTACACAATGAAGGCAATAACCTCTTCTTAAAGAACACAAAACCACACAGAAGCAGCAACATCTGCTCCCCCTCTCTGTCTAGATACACAAAGACTGACCACAGCCACCTGTCTTGTTTTCTTTTACTCATCCTGGGAGCTATAGTGAATCACAAAAAAATGATTTTTTTTGGTTTATCCTCACCATTAAAGCCTCTATATGAATTTGTCTCCAGGCTGAATGTTATCTGGTAATTTTGTGGGATGAATTTGCACAGTCAAGTCACAATATGAAGTGAGGCTTCATGTGGCCTTAACATGCCACTAGAAAATTAGATTCCTTGAGATGTCATCAGCTATAGCAGAAAGTTTTCATAACACCAGCTAACAGTTAAAAACCAGTGGATGAACAAGGCAGCTATTTATTTGTAAACTCATTTATGTGACTCTGAGATTTCCTTTTGTCTCACAGCATTTTAGGTGTTGCATTGCCTTCAAAAAGGCTTGCTTTAGCTGCTTATTTCCTAGAATTACCATGATTGAGTGTCCGCAAGGATAGAGGCATGTGGCTGTCAAACCAGTTATAAAGAGCAGTTTGTTTTGTGGCAGAATAAAGCATAGCACTTCTATGGAAAGGCCTACAAAATGCAGAATAAAGAGGATCATAAAAGATATTAGAAATTTCATAGCTTTTACATGAACCTTTGTGCTATCGTCTCTGAATCCTGAAACATCTGAGTGCATTTGCTTGACATGTCTCCAGAGGAAAACAATCAACAGAAAGCAGGTAATCAGGGATACAACAGTGAAGAAAAGGATTCCCAGATTGGTCACACTTTGGTTAATAAGGAAGTAATTTTTCTGCTGGTGGAACAAAGATGTGTTTCCCTGGTGCATTTTACTATCTTGAAGTATCTTTGTCATTTGTGGAAAACATAGTAACCATGAGGTAAGTAAGCATCCTGACATAAAGATAAAAATTGCACTGATTCTCCTTTTCAGGAAGAGAAATATAGAGTTGGAAAAATTAGCTATCTTTAGAAAGTAGAGGATGTTGAGGTTGGTGGCAAACCAGACACTTAAGTGATTGAGAAATACCCATATGTAAGTAATATATTCAGTTATGTTTCCAGAGGTAAGCATGTGTGGAACAAATACTTGTATATACCCTTGAAAAATTATTATCCATACGACACCAATTCTGGAAATCGCCAAGCCAATGAGTATGAAACCAGTGTTATGGAGCTTCTTGTTCTTGGCATAGTCCATGCAGTTAACGAGTGCAATAAATGTGTCCCCTAAAACTCCAAGCACAGCCTCACTAGTGACAACACAAAGAAGGATGCCTTCTGCTGAATTCAGCATCTTTACAGATCTCTAAGGTTACTTCTGCTGCTTCTATTGAAAATTATCTGCTGGACAGTGTCCCATATACTGGCTTCTTGATGGAGAAGTTATGTCATCTTCTTCATCTATGTAGAGACAAGCTTTTGAAGCCTATAGCCATGTGATGGAATCAGAACTTTGTGGGTGCTCTTTTCTATTGTTTTTGAAGGTTTAGCTTGTCTATCAAATGTGTGCAGGTTAGTTTTTGCTTGCAGTTTGTTAATAAGCAAATGGAAGTTTCTATTTCATAAAATTTTCTTGTTCCTTTGAAACTATTTGCATTTAGCAATCAAATGTGTAGTATCAGTGCCAAAAACAATTGTCAGGCAACAGAAACCAACATTGTCCTGCCTCCTCTTTATTATGAAATCATCATCATCAACTAGGTATGGTGCCACATGCTTGCAGGCCTAGCTCCTTGGGAAGATGAAATTACTTGAATCCAGGGGTTTGAGACATGGGCTATATAGAAAAAGAATTTTAGAAACAAAAAAGAGCCCAAACTCTAAAAATCTAGAAGGAACAACATGAAAGGCAATACTTACAAGCACAATTAAAATATATTTAAAAACAGGTGGAAGAAATAATGATAACCCCTGACTCCAAACCATTGACACTATAGAATCTTGAGGTTTCACCAAGAATATAGGGTACTTTATAAACTGAATTTTTGTGGCCTTCGTAGACAAAGATTTTGCTGATGAATTTTAAATAATCTCTTCATTTAGCATATTTCTATTTAACAACATTCTTGGAATGTTCATGGGTGGGGATTGCTGGATCTCACAGTGAAACATAGTCAAGCATAAGCACACTGTATGTGATAGTCATTAGGGTACAAAAAGAATTAGATAACCACATGCACCCCTCTTTTACATAGTATGAAAACCTAAAAATGAATGTAGTCCACACACCCCTCTCCCTAGATAAGAACTCAATCAGTAACACTTCAAAGGAAATCTAATGGTAAATTTTCTTGAGAAATAATTGGACAGAAATTGTCCAATTTAACTTAAAAAGCATATGTAACAATACTAAACAGATATACTGGATTTTGTTTGTTAGGAAAACTTGTAAAAATGGTATGTCTTGCAAGGTTTCACAGAAGCTATATCATTACTATGGTTTATCTGTTTTATATAAATATTCCTTTGCCAACATTAAACTTTTTGAGGATAAGGAACTATTAATAAATACAGACCTTCTGTTAAGACAAACAGATTTGAATGCATTTAAGAAAACAACAAAAATACTAAAAAGAAGGTCAGGACATACTATGCATGTTCTTTTGGGTCTGGGTTACTTCACTCAGGTTATTTTCTAATTCCATCCATTTGCCTGCAAACCTCATGATGTTGTCTTTTATAATAGCTTCATAGTATTTCATTGTGTAAATGAACCACATTTTCTGTAACAATTCTTTCATTGAGGGACATCTGGGTTGTATCCTGCTTCTGGCTATTACGAATAAGGCTGCTATGGATAGTGGAGCATGTGTCAATGTGATGTGGTGAAGCATCTCCTAGGTATTTGCTCAGGAATGGTATAACTAGGTCTTTGGGTAGAGTTATTTTCAATTTTCTGAGGAACAGTCAGATTGATTTACAGATTGGTTAAACCAGATTGCAATCCTATCACCAATGCAAATTCTCCATACCCTTGCCAGCATGTTTGATCTTAGCCATTCTGAATGGTAAAAGGTCGAATCTTAGAGTCATTTTGATTTGCATTTCCCTGATGATTAAGGATTTTGAACATTTCTTTAAATGCTTCTGGGTCATTTGAGATTCCTCTGCTGAAAATTCTCTGTTTAGCTCTGCACCCAATTTTTTCTTATATCTGTCTCATGTGAGGCTATGCCAGTGCCTGGCAAATACAGAAGTGGATGCTCACAGTCAGCTATTGGATCGAACACAGGGCCCCCAATGGAGGAGCTAGAGAAAGTACCCAAGGAGCTGACAGGGTCTGCAACCCTATAGGTGTACCAACAATATGAACTAATCAGTACCCCAAGAGCTCATGTCTCTAGCTGCATATGTAGCAGAAGATGGCCGAGTTGGCCATCATTGGGAAGAGAGTTCCCTTGGTCTTGCAAAATTTATATGCAGCAGTACGGGGGGAACACCAGTGCCAAGAAGTGCGAGTGGGTGGGCAGGGTAGCGGGATGGGGGTGTGGGTATAGGGGACTTTTAGGATAGCATTTGAAATATAAATGAAGTAAATACCTAATAAAATTTTTTTAAAAATTCAAATGTTGTTCCCCTTACTGGTTTTCCCTCCACAAATCCCTATTCCATCCCCCTTTCACCTGCCTCTATGAGGGTGATCCCCCACTTATGCACCCACTCCCACCTCACTGCGCTAGCATTTCCCTATAAGGTGATATCGATCCTTCAGAGGACCAAGGGCCTCCCCTCCCTTTGGTGCTGGATAAGGCAGTCTGCTGCTACATATGTAGCTGGATCCATGGGTTCCTCCATGTGTACTCTTTGGTTGATGGGTTTGTCCCTAGGAACTCTGGGTCAGTTGATACTGTTGTTCATCCCATGGGGTTACAAACCCCTTCAGACCCTTCAGTCCTTCCCCTAACTCTTCTCTTAGGGTTCCCATGTTCAGTCAGATGGTTGGCTGCAATCATCCTCATATGTATTGGTTAGGCTCTGACAGAACCTCTCAGGGGACATCTGTACTATGCTTTGCAGATGGGATGGATCCCTAGGTGGGGCAGTCTGTGGATGACCTTTCCTTCAGTCTTTGCTTCACTCTTTGTTTCTGCATTTTCTTTAGACAGGAACCATTCTGGTTTAAAAGGTTTGATATGGGTGTGTGGTGGCCTCAACCAGGAGCTGTGTTTATCCCCTAGATATGGTCTCTATAGGCTCTATCTCCCCTTGGTTATCTATGTAGGCTAATGTCATCCCATTAGGTTCTGGGAACCTCTTGTTTCCGTGGCCTCTAGGGCTTTCTAGTGGCTATCCTGGTTCTGCATTCCCCACTGTTACACACCTCTGTTCAATTTTCTGACCCTTTGTACTTCTCCCCATCTTTTCCCATATTTGACCCTGTCCCCCTTTTTCTCACCCACTTCTGTCCACCTCTCAAGGACCTCCCTCTACTTCCCCAAACTCAGGTGACAACAGATATTGGTGAGGATGTGTTGAAATAGGAACACTTATCTATTGCTGGTGGGATTGCAAGTTGGTACAATCACTCTGGAAATCAGTTTGGCACTTTCCCAGAAAATTGGACATAGAACTTACTGAGGATCCAACTATACCACTCCTGGGCATATACCCAAAAGATGCTCCACCATTTAATAAGGACACATGTTCCCCTATGTTCATAGCAGCCATATTTACTGTAAACATCCCAGATATCCCCCAATAAGAAGAACAAATACAGAAAATATGGTACATTTACACAATGGAGTACTGCTCAGCTACTAAAAACAATGACTTCAGGAAATTTGCAGGCAAATGAATGGAACTAGAAAATATCATCCTGAGTGAGGTGATCCATTCACAAAAGAACACAAATAGTTTGTATTCACTGATAAGTGGATATTTGGCACAAAGCTTAGAATACCCAAGATACAACTCAAAGTCCATATGAAGATCAACAAGAAGGAAGATCTAATTGTGGATGTTTCAGTCCTGTATCCCGTCGTTATATTGTGTTATTTGATTTTTTTTTTCGGAGTCTTACGTCTGGAGTTCTTTATAAATTTTGGATAGTAGCCCTCTGTCAGATGTAGGGTTAGTGAAGATTGTTTCGCAATTTGTAGCTTGCCATTTTTCCCCTATTGACAGTTTTCTTTGCCTTACAGAAGATTTCAGTTTTATAAGGTTCCATTTGTAAATTGTTGATCTTTAAAGGCTGAGCCATTGGTGTTCTCTTCAGGGAATTTTCCCCTGTGCCAATGTGTTCCATGCTATTTCCCACTTTCTTCTCTTTTAAATTCAGTGTATCTTGCTTTATGTGGAGGTCCTTGATCCATTTGGACTTAAGCTTTGTACAAGATGATAGAAATGGATCAGTTTGCATTCTTCTACAAGCAGAGTGCCAGTTAGACTAGCACTGCTTGTTTCAAATGTTTTATTTTATCACCATATGATTTTTGGCTTCTTTGTCATAGATCAAGTGTCTGTAGGTATGTGGGTTTATATCTGGGCTTTTGATTCTATTTCATTGATTGACCCTACAGTCTCTGTAGAGCTTAAGGTCAGACATGGTGCTTCTCCAGAAGTTCTTTTATTGTTGAGAATTGTTTTTGCTATTCTAGACTATTTGTTTTTCCATATCAAGTAGAGACTTGCTCTTTCCATGTCTGTGAAGAATTGTGTTGGAATTTTGATAGGGATTGCATTGAATCTGTAGATTCCTTTTGATGAGATGGCCAGTTTTATTATGTTAATTCTACTGATTTACGAGCATGGGATATCATTCCATCTTCTGAGGTGTTCTTCGATTTCTTTCTTCAGGGACTTGAAGTTGCTTGATTAAAGCTACACGAAGATATTTCATATTATTTGTGACTATTGTGAAGGGAGTTGTTTACCTAATTTCTTTCTTAGCCCATTTGTCATTTGTATATAGAAAGGCTACTGATTTTTTTCAATTAGTTTTACCTCCAGGTGCTTAACTGAAGTTGTTTCTCAGCTACTGGAGTTCTATGGAAGAATTTTGAGGGTCACTTATGTTTACTATCAGTATCATCTGCAAATAGTGATAACTTGCTTCCTTTCTTTCCATTTTGTATGCCCTTAATCTCCTTTTATTGTCTAATTGCTTGAATAGAACTTCAAGATCTATATTTAATAGATAGAGCAAGAGTAGATAGCCTTGTCTTGTGCCTGATTTTAGTGGGATTGCTTTAAATTATTCTCCATTTCATTTGATATTGACTGTTGGTTTTTGGTACACTGCTTTTATTATGTTTAGATATGTGCCATGATTTCCCGATTTCTCCAAATCTTTTAACAAGAAGTGGTGTTGTGTTTGGTCAAAGTCTTTTATAGCATCTAATGAGATGATCATGTTATTTTTGTATGTATGTTTATATAGTGGATTACATTGATGGATTTTCATATATTGAACCATCCCTACATTCTTGGGATAAATTAGGTAGGGTTCCCTCTGATTTGATTTTGGAGAATAGTTTGAGGAGTATTAGTATTAGCTATTTTCTGAATGTTCGGTGGAATTCTTCACTAAAACCATCTGTCTCTGGCTTTTTTTTTTTTTTTTGGTTGAGAGTATTTTAATGACTACTTCTATTTTCTTAGGGGTTATGGGACAGTTTAGATACTTTACTTCATTTTGATTTGAGTTTGGTACATGATATCTGTCTAGAAAACCATCCATTTTACCTAGNTTTTCCAGTTTTGTTGGGTATAGGCTTGTGTAGAAAGATCTGATGACTTTTGGAATTTCCTCCTTTTCTTTTCTAATGTATCCTTTTCTACTCATGATTTTGTAAGTCTGGATATTGCTTCTGTGACTTTTAGCTAGTTTGGCTAAGTGTTTATCTATATTCTTGATTTTTTAAAGAAAACAATTCCTGGTTTTTTGATTCTTTGTATCATTTTCTTTGTTTTTAATTAGTTGATATCAGTCCTGAGTTTGACTATTTTCTGCTCTCATCTCTCCACTTATCTTGGGTATGCTTGCTTGATTTTGTTTAGAGCTTTCTGATGTGCTCTTAACTTGCTACTATAGGATTTCTCCAATTTCTTTGTGAAAGCACTTAGTGCTATGAACTTTCCTCTTCACTCTGCTTTCCTTTTGTCCAGTAATTTTGAGTATGCTGTGCCTTCAGTGTTTGCTGGAGGCCAACCCCAGCTTGAGTATTCTTTCTTGTTGCTTCTTATTGAGGCAGCAGAGGGGGAAGAGCTTCAGTGGAGGGTAAGAGTTTGTCTTAAAAGATATTTAGGGTTGCTGTATAATAATAAAAATTTGTTTATTTAAATCTCAGTTACTATGCTACTGTAGCTGACTGGCCTTCCTTTTTTTCTTTCTTTGTTTTTAATTGAATATTTTATTTACATTTCAAATATTATCCTCTTCCCTGATTCCCTTCTCATATTCCTGTACACTGGGGCATCAAACCTTCACAGGGCCAAGAGCTTCTCCCATCGATGCCCAACAAGGTCATCCTCTGCTACATATATGACTGGAGCCATAGGTCCCTCCATGTGTACTCGTTGGTTGGAGATTTAGACACTGGGAGCTCTGGTTGGTTGATATTGTTGTTATTCCTATTGTGTTGCAAACCCCTTCAGCTCGTTCAGTCCTTTCTCTAACTCCCCCATTGGGGACCCCCTTATTAGTTCAATGAGTGGTTATGAGCATCCAACTCTATATATGACAGGCTCTGGCAGAGCCTCTCAGGAGACAGATATATCAGGTTCCTGTTAGCATGTACTTCTTGGCATCTACACTAGTGTCTGTGTTTGTTGACTATGTGGAGCAGAGATTGAAGGAAAGGCCATCCAGAGACTGCCACACCTGGGGATCCGTCCCATATAAGGTCTTCCAGAGCCTCACAAATACAGAGGCAGATGCTTGAAGCCAACTAGGACCTGAAGGGAAACCCCATAGGAAGAACAACAATATTAACCAACCAGACACCCCTCACACAGAGCTCTCAGGGATTAAACCACCAACCGAAGAGAAAACATGGAGCAACCCATGGGTCCAGTGACATACATAGCAGAGAATGGCCTTGTCTGGCATCACTGGGAGAAGAGGCCGTTGGTTCTGTGAAAGCTTGATGCCCCAGTGTAGGGGAACACCAGGGTAGAGAGGCAGGAGTGGGTGTGTGGGTAGGGAAGCTTCCTCATAGAAGCAGGGGGAGGGGTGATGGGATAGTGGCTTCAAGGAAGGGAGACCCAGAAAGGGGATACATTTGAAATGTAAATTAAAAAAAATCCAATAAAAGAAAAAAATGTGCTGAAGAAGTTGATTAATAGTAAATCTTAATTTCCTTTGAGCAGATGTTCATAAAAACAAAACAAAACTTTAAAAAAAAACCCACCAAACTACCAAAAAATATTCATAAAAGTGAGCCTCTGGCTGTGCCCCTCCCAAATTAGTAGTAAGAATGAGTGCTATCAAGAAACAGGAGCCCCTGGAAGGCAGTATCGTCAGGAATAAATGAGAAAATATGCACTCAGCACAGGGCTTACATGGCAATATTTATCTTTGAACCATGGCATTCAATAGAAAAGAAATTGTAAAGATTTATTGCTATGAGAGGTACTAAAAAACATCCTTGCACATGTGAGCATTGGAACCAAAATCTATGACCACTTTTCATCAAATTGTACAAGCTAAAATTTTAGTTTTAATGATCTCTAACTTGAATGTCATGTCAAATGATTTTAAAACCAGCATATGAGAAGCTAATAATCACTTCGAGTTTGAGACTAGCCTGTTCTATGTAGAGAGATCCTGTTGAAAAAAAATCCCAAGACTGGTCATGTCTTTAGATAAAGTCAATTCCTTGCTGGCAGAACACACTGAAAACTTGAACATCAGATTCCCAGAGACAAATTTATAATAGAAGTGGGTTCAAAATAGAACCTCAAAATACAGGGCAAGTGAGTATTGAGTTTAGGTAGTAGAATGCTTGCCCAGTTTACACAAAGGCCTGGTTTTGATCCCTAGCATGGAATAAAATCAGGCTTGTTGGTGCATCCTTTATAGTCTCAGTGCTCAAGAGGTGAACACTTGAGACATGGAAATTCAAAATCATCTGCAGCTACACAGCAAGTTTGAAGCTGACCTGAACTATAAAACACCTTGTTTTAAAAAGGAAGAAACTCCATTATTTCTAGACCACTAAAATCATGCCAGTGAGAGCAACAAAGTACTTGATTAGTCCTGAAAGGGCAGTGGTTGGTGTCTGAAGTTGCAACACTCTTCCCCTTGTCTAAGAAAGAATGTTAACCACACAGATTTTTTTTTTGTTTTACAGATTTAAACTTTTATTCATGTGTTTTTTAATGTATATGAACAGTACATAGGAAATTTAGTGATTTATAGAGGATTAAACAAGTAAACAAAACATTGTACGTACCATTATACAGAGATAAGGTTACTTATAAATTTAATAAATATTCCTCCTTCCCTTCCCCCTCTCTCTGTACCTACATGTCTATTTGTTTGTCTGAAAATATATGTATAGTTAATTAAGAATTGAAAGTATAGTAATTATAATCAATATTTTGTTCATACCTTTTAATTTATAACATTAGGCTTAATGAATCTATTATATAAAAATGGAACATTGCAATAAAAGGAGTAGGCACAATTAAACGTAAACTAATATTGCAAAAAGTGCAAGAGAAAACAAAAATCCCATAAATTTGAATTCACATAAACTACAAACTGATTTCTCCAAACATTACAAAATATTTTCTAGATAGCAAATTAAGGGGAAATAACACAAAGCATATGTGGTATAATGTTAAAGTATAAGATAATAAAGGAAAGCATTAAGATAATGGTAAGGAACAATCAGACAAATAATTGCTAAGCAGTGTATGCTGGCAGCTAAAACCCCAACTTAAGTATAGAATATGTACTCATTTGTAAAGTCAACTTTAGTAATAAGAGAGCATGGAAATAGTAAGGCTGGATGATGGTGGATATTTATTCACACTTAAAATATTTAATATTTCTTGAGAGAGTTATCAGTTCTTTAGGAAATTCAGTGAGTTAGAGTTTTAGAATTTTCCTTAAAATAAGACTCCTGCAGTTTCTTTGGCACCTTTGGTGCACAAGATCTTTTCCCACCCAGATCTCCTTCTTTCCACACTAGTCTTCAGCTTTATTCAGACATGATCCAAATCTATCTTAACTTTACAGAAACCTCCTCTTCCCCAAGGACGCAGACATTCATTTGTTCACTACTAATTAGAGAATTTATCTTAGAAATATAACAATAGATATTTTAGTGATTGCTTGTTATTTTTCTTCCTAGAATATTTTATTTACTGTACTATAGCCTTGTTAAACACATACTTGTTTCAATGTATGAAACTCTTGCTTAAAGGAAGTTTTATTGTTATTGCTGTTTTTTGCCAAGTCTGGCTTAGCCATGGCAGGGATGGGATGACATTGTTCCCATCCCTGGTACACAGACAATTTGTTTGTATAATAATGTACATACATTCATGTTCCTTCTTTGAGAAATGTTCTCTGCCAAGGTTAATAAATCCATGATAATCAGAGACAGCATGAGTCAGGTAGGCGAAGTTGTGGCTAATATATTAACAAAAATGGTTAATGGTGAGACAGTCCTTAAATCTGTAGAAAAGAACTCTAAAAAATGAGTTCAAAAATATATAATTTCTCAACTAAGCAAAATATAAGAATGAAATATGAATTGTATAAGGAAATTCACAGATCCAAAAGAAAAAAGGCAGTTATACTATGAGCCAGCTTGTCAGAAAGATACTAGGGAAGGAGATAGAGATTTAGGGAGTGGTGCTGGCAAGGTAAGATCACACCCAGCAAAGTTTTTTTGTTTGTGTTTAGAGAGGCAGGCAGATTCCTGAATTCAAGTTCAGCTGGGAGAGAGGGAGTTTAAGTTTAGGCACAGCTGTGGTAGGAACATCCATATCTTTCCCCAGTTTCTTGTTCTAAGTGTCAAGATTGAGCTTAACTGTCCAGCTTTGCTTTTTAATTGGATCTTCCTGAGGAAATGGTGTCAGTGCTCCATAAAAGTTGGAAGAATCCTAAAGTAAAGCCTTGTTTCTGTTGTTTTTCTTCACCCTGAAGGACTTTATATGTGATAATTTCCAGTAAGACATTTTTCCTTTGGGAAATATGTAGGAAGAAGTAGCAGGGCCAGAAGATTGATTAAGTCACTGAATTTGTACATGGAATTAAAAGTTTGTCCATGAAGGATCATTTTGTGATATACTAAAAACTTTAATTTGGGGGCATTGGGAGAGTGAAGTAGAAACTTAATGCAATGGAAATTCCCAGGAATCTATAAGGGTGACCCCAGGTACAACTCCTAGTAATGTGGGATAAGGAGCCTGAACAAGACATCCAGTGGAGAGTTTGGGACAGAAATGCAATCATAAAATCTTCGTCCTACAATTTATCCTGCCTACAAGATATGCAGGGGTAAAGATGGAGCAGAAACTGAGGGAATGGCCAACCAATGACTGGTTTAACTTGAGATCGAGCCACTGGTTCCACTCAACGAGATGGATCCCACCCCTGGTACTGCCCCAGAACCAGAGGCTGGACAGCCTAGAAACGTAGAATAGGACTAAACATGACCAGCAGATAAAAAGTGTAGTATTTCCTAATGACATTCTGCTATGCCAGAGTATCATACACTTGAGCCTAACGTACATTAGAAAGGCTTCATCCAGCAACTGATGGGCTCAGATGCAGAGACATTCAGCAAAACATTGGGCAGAGCTTGGTGAATCCTTTTTTTTTTAAACTAAAGCAGAAGTTTATTGACATCCATTAATATATTATTTTACACATACACACCAAATAAAGAGTCCTCAATATTCGATCTACTCTTCTCAAAATTGCTTCATGAGAAAATGGATTTCTTTGCCCTCCCCCAAGGAAGATACTTCTGCTATTTAAGCTCCTGAAAATAATACATTTGATTACACCACTTTCATAAAAACAATCCTTAAATCCTCTTCAGATAGTAAAGATATATCAGCATAGAACCCTCTCCAAATGTAATGCTTCACAACAGAGGTGTAGTGCAAGAGATTTAGGAAATGGTGACTTCTCACAGCCCGTATACACACCTAGAGGAGGATACCAGAGAGCTGAGACCGCCAACTGGGTGGCCCTAGCTTCTGAGTGTGGCCAGCCGTGACTGCATAGCCTCCAGGTCCTCTTCATCTTCTTCCTCTTCTCCCTCTTCGGAGGCAGCCGTCGCTCCTTCAGGTTCAGGCTCAGGAAAGGCATTGGTTACTTTACTGGGTGCTTTGCCCAAGGCTCCTGCTGTGATTTCAAAGAGGATTCTGTCAATCTCCATCTCTGCTGCTTCTTCCATTTCTTCTTGATCATCCATGCTTTCAAATGTATCCTCTTACATCTCTTCTATGATTTCAGTCTTCATCATCTCTTAGGAAAGGTCCCGCATGGTGGCCTGGATTTCTGGGATTTTCACAAGACTCTGAATTGCCTTCATCACTTCTGTGCTCTTCTGCAGAGAACCAACTACTTTCAGGACCGCAAGTTGGTTCTTCATGCCCATGAGCACAGAGTTCATGTGTGCTTTGGATGCGTAGAGCTTGCTCACAGCTTTCCTTGACCTGATCATCTCCTTGGCCAGAACCACACAGACTTCTCTTGGCCATCCTTGGCTGCATCTTTCACAGACCATTTTACTTTGTCTTCTCTTTGGATAACTCTTATTTGCCTGTCAACAACTCTCATTTCCTTTTTGATCTTCAGAGACCATTCATTAACCAGCTCTTTGGGAGGCTTCTCCTGGGTTTTCCCAGAGTCCCATGATGAACTGAACTACTCTTACCCCTTCCGACTTTCTGTTCCCTGTGCCCAGGCAGGTCACCCGTGAACCCTTAATAATAAGGGGAGGAAGGATTGTAGGAGTCAGAGGGGTCAAGGGCACCAAAAGGAAATCCACAGAATCAACTAACCAGGCTCATAGAGGCTCACAGAGATGGAACCAACAATCAGAGAGCCTGCATGGGTCTGACCTAGGTCCTCTGCTATGGCTGTATATCTTGATCTTCTTGTGGGACTCCTAACAGTGGGGGTTGGGGTTGGCTCTGACTCTTTTGATTGTTTCTTGAACACTTTCCTCCTACTAGGTTGATTTATTGAGCCTTAATATGGGAGGAATACCTAGTCATAATGCAACTTGATATGCAATTCTTAGTTAATATCTCTGGGAGGCCTTGCCTTTTCTGAAGGGAAATAGCGTAGCAATAGATTTGGGGACAGTGAGGTTATAAACATGGGACAGGAGGACAGGAGCAAGGGGATGAAATTGCTGTTGGTATGTAATATATGAGAGAAGATTAAACAAACAAACAAACAAACAAACAAACAAACCTCACCAAACTATTGTATAGCAGACATGGTGGTACATCTTTAATCCCAGCACTCAGGAGTCTGGGGTAACTGGATCTCTGGGTTCAAGGCCAGCCTCATCTACAGATGTGCTCCAGGAGAGCCAAGGCTACAAAGAGAAACCATGTACTGGAAGGACAACAACACAAAATAAACTACAAAAAGAAAGAGCTGTATGAGCTTTTCACTGCTTAACCATATCTTCAGTGGTCTCCCTGCCCCCAAAACAAAATTGCAAAATTTTCCATGACATCCAACAAGACTATTTTTTTAATCACTGCAAGTATTTGGAAGTGAAACTGTCTTTAGAAATCTCAACATCTCCACACCAGGCTATTTCTTGTGACCATTCATTTCTCTGTAAGTCTACCATGTCACTCTGACGTCCTTGTCTTTCTTACGGCATTTTAGTTGCTTCAGTGCCTTCAAAATAGCCTGCTTCAGTTGGCTGTTTGCTAGAATTAGGATAAATGAATGACAGCAAGGATACATGCATGCAATTATCAAACCCAAAATAAGTAGCAGTTTATTTTCATATTTTAAAAAGCTTAATGTTTCTATCAAAATACCTATGAAATGCAAGATTAACAGGATAATAAAAGAAATTAAAACTTTCATGACTTTCACATGAACTTCCGTGTTAAGGCTTTTGAATGTTGAGACATACAACTGCATCTTTCTGTTATGTTTCCAAAGTGAAATAATTAATAGGAAGCATGTAACAATAGCCACCATAAAGAAGAATATAACTCCCAGGTTGAGAAGAATGTGGTTTACAATGAACTCATTCTTATGGAGGTAAAACTGCCAAGAAGCATTTCTTTGTTGAACATTAAATATCATCGCTATTTGTGGGAAAGCAATTGACCATGATATAAATAAACATCCCAGGAGAAAGATAAATATTGTATTGATTCTTCTCTTCAAGCAGAAGTAGATGTAGTGAGAAAAATTTGCTATCTTCAGGAAATAGAAGAGGTTGAGGCTGGTGCCAAACCATATACTTGTGTGATTGGTAATTACCCATATGTAAGCAATCACTATCATATGGGCATCAGAGGCAACCATATGTGGAGAAAATAATTTTAAATATCCATCAGAGATTATTATACATATGACACAGATTCTGCAAATAGCCAAGCCTGTGAAAATAAAGCAAGCTATGGAGAACTTCCGCCTGACACAGTTAATGCAGTTTGCATGCAGGATAAATGCATTCCCTAGAACTCCCAGAACTGAACCACTAGTTGCAAAACAAAGGAGGATTCCTTCTGCTACAGTCAGCATCTCTACAGATCCCTAAGATTCTGCTGCAAGTATAACTATTTTAACTTTTTTAAAAACCTGCTTCAGAATGTTGTTTATAATGGAAGCTTGAGATATGAATGGTGTTTTTCTTCTGTCTTTAAAGATTTCAGAGTGGCCCAGAAGTGGATTTTGGTGGAATCAGAAATATCTTTATGGAGTTCTCTCTGTTCTTTAAGGCTCAGACTGCTTACAGAATATGTGCAGACTAATGTCTTCTTTCAGTTTGTTAATAAGCAAATGAATGTTTCTGTTTCATGGATTTTACTTAGTCATTTGACACTGTTTTGCATTTAATGAACTGAATGGAGATACAGGAATGCTAGACATATGCTGACAGGATCCAAACCAACAAAAATAGAACTGCATTTTATCCTTTTCCTTTTTTTTAATTAGACATTTTCTTTATTTACATTTCAAATGCTATCCCGAAATTTCCCTATACCCTCCCCGAGACACTGCTCCCCTACCCAACCACTCCCACTTCTTGGCCCAGGCCTTCCCCTGTGCTGTGTCATATAAAGTTTGTAAGACCAAGGGGCCTCTCTTCCCAATGATGGCCGATTAGGCCATCATCTGCTACATATGCAGCTAGAGAAACGAGCTCTGGGAGTACGGGTTAGTTCATACTGTTTTTCCACCTACAGGTTTGCAGACACCTTCAGCTCCTTGGGTACTTTCTCTAGCTCCTCCATTGGGGTCCATGTGTTCCATCCAATAGCTGACTGTGAGCATCCACTTCTGTATTTGCCAGGCATTGGCATAGCCTCACAAGAGGCTGCTATATCAGGGTCCCTTCAGCAGAATCATGCTGGCATGTGCAATAGTATCTGGGTTTGGTGGCTGATGATGTGATGGATCCCTGGATGGGGTAGTCTCTGGATAGTNCATCCTTTCATCTTAGCTCTAAATTTTGTCTCTATACCTGTATCCTTTCATGGGTATTTTGTTCCTTACTCTAAGGAGGAATGAAGTGTCCACACGATGGTCCTCCTTGGTTTTCTCGTGTTTTGTAAAATTCATCTTGGGTATTCTAAGTTTCTGGGCTAATATCCACTTACCAGTGAGTGCATATCTAGTGACTTCTATTGTGATTAGGTTACCTCACTAAGGATGATATCCTCCAGATACATCCATTTGCCCAAGAATTTCATAAATTCATTGTTTTTAATAGCTGAGTCGTACTCCATTGTGTAAATGTGCCACATTTCCTGTATCCATTCCTCTATTGAGG
>NW_018392966.1:19555-21153 GCF_900095145.1 Mus pahari
AATGGGGTTATTTTAATTTCTGGAGTCCAGCTTCCTGAGCTCTTTGTTTATATTGGATATTAGTCCTCTAACAGATTTAGGGTGGGTAAAAATCTTTTCCCAATCTGTTGGTGGCCTTTTTGTCTTGTTGACAGTGTCTTTTGCCTTACAGATACCATAGCAACTCTTTGTTAGCTGGGCTTGGTGGAAACTGCCTGAACCTTTAACTCCTCAGGAAACTAAGACATGGGGCTCACTTAAGCCAAGGTTATCCCGACTGGTTTCTATAACAGAGTGAGGGTTCACACACAAAATTAAAATCCATAAACTCTGAAAACTCCAACATCATATAAAAAATAAACGAAAGGGTAAAAACTTATAATTTTCTCTGTATAGCTCTGGCTGTCCTGTAACTCACTCTGTAGACCCGGCTGGCCTCAGACTCAGTAATCTGCCTGCCTCTGCCTCTCAAGTGCTGGGATTAAAGGCATGCACCACCATGTCTGGCAATAAACCATTCTTTTAAATTGATTAATTTTAATTAAAATCTAAGTTTACCTGTGGGTAGGGTAAAATTTACAACTTTAAAAACTTTTTATATATATTTTATCGGCATATGTTCATTGCATATAGGACTAGTTTCACAAAGACAGTTTCATTCAAGATGATGTATCTTCAGTTGATCTCATCTTCATACAAATGACATTCTTGTTTATGGTTCAACTGAACTCTACTGTGTATATACACCATATTTGGTTTAAGAGTTTTCTATTGAAACATCAGCATAGGCTGATTCTGTACCTTTTTGGTGTGACTAGTGGTGCAGTAAACATAGAAGTACAACTATCTTTGTTGATTAGAATCCTTATGATAGATGCCCAGAAATGATATAATTTGGTCATACAGTCATTCTATTAACTTTTTATTTTTTTGTTCACAGATAACACTTTATTTAGATTAGTCGACTGAAACTTTACAAATACTTAGCAAGATATGCAGAGTAAGAATTTTTCCATTGCATTTAATAGGAGAAAGATCAGTTTTAGAAAGACTTACTACTCTGAATATACACAGTACTATTTGTTCTTGGAAGGTAATCAGAGTTAGCAATGGCAAGTACTATGTGATAATAACAGTGATTTGAAGAGTAAAAGACATGTAAGAATTGGAGGACTTTAGGACTTGAGAATCTAATCTTGTAATATTCACATATATGTGCAACGTACCTACATTCATTCTCCAGATGCACATATGTTTATAAACATACCTAAGGCCAAACCTGTATGCATGGGATATAAAGGAATGTATAGAAGAACACACATGCTCATTACTAATTAGCAAATTACTTTCATGCACACCTAGTACTCCAGATAATAAAGGCACATGTTTACATGACTTATGTTCCTTAGCCAGGTTACTGACACTTTCTGTGCCCCAGTTTCCCTGACTGTTAAATAGGACAGGCAAAGTTATTAACACTGAACTGGAGCCAATGCAAAGGGTTTAAGAGAGGGAATAGTGCATAGTGTGGGGCCTATCCATGTTAGGAAATTAGCTGTTATTTTATTATACACGTACAAATTTTAGCTTTCATTTCCATCTATCTTTCTTTTTTTTTT
>NW_018392967.1:0-8551 GCF_900095145.1 Mus pahari
ATCCTCATTCCCAGTTTTCCCTTCATGCCTACACAGCGCAACCCACTGCCTTCTGCTTTTTTTTAGGATGTATGCCCAACCATCTACCCACACCCACCATACTGGTCTAACTTTCCTTAACCAATGTCATCAAGCCTTCACAGGACTTAGTTCCTCCTCTCCCATTGATGCCAGATAAGACCCCCCTCTGTAATATATGCAGCTGGAGCCATGGGTCACTCCATATGTATTCTTTGAATGGTGGTTTAGTTCCTGGGAGTTCTGTGGTGTCTGGTTGTTTGATATCATTTTTCTTCCTGTGTGGTTGCAAACCCCTTCAGCTCCTTCAGGCTTTTCCTTCAACTCCCCCACTGGGGTTCCTATGCTCATCCAATGGTTGCCTGCAAACATTTGCATATGTATCTGTCAGGTTCTCATTGTGCCTTTCAGGAGACATCCATAACAGGTTCCTGTAAGCAAGAACTTCTTGACATCAGNAATAGTGACTGGGGTTGTTGACTGCTATGGAATGGATCCTCAGGTCAGACAGTCTCTAGATGGCCTTTCCTTCAGTTTCTGCTCTACTCTTTGTCCCTGTATTTTCTTTAGACAGGAGAAATTCTGGGTTAAAATTTTGAGAAGGGGTAGNGGTGGATCCAACCCTCAACTGGTGGTCATTCCTAACCTCTGGATATAGTCTGTACTGCTCTCTCCATTTGGGTGGGCATCTTAGCTAATGTCATCCCAGTTTTGTCCTGAGATCCTTTTGCTTTCCTGGCATCAGGGACTTTAGTTTGGCTATACCCAGTTTCCACCTCCCATTGCTACACACCTCTGTTTAATTTATTGATCCTTTGTACATCTCCCCCATCACCGGTCACACTTGATCCTGCCCCTGTTTTCTTCTCCCCTTCTCTCTTTCTCCCAAATCATTTTCACCTTATACCTCCTGTGATTATTTTGGTCCTACTTCTAAATAGGACTGAAGCATCCACACTTTCTTCTTCCTTCTTCTTGAGGTCAGGAAGTTGTATCATGGGTATTCCAATCTTTTTACCTAATATCTACTTATCAGTAAGTACATACCATGTGTGCTCTTTTGTGACCTCACTGAGGATGACATTTTCTACTTCCATCCATTTGCTTGTGAAATTCATGAAGTCATGATTTTAGTAGCTGTGTAGAACTTCATTGTGTAAATGCACCACATTTTCTCTATCCCCCTTTTGAGGGATATCTTGTTTATGTCCAGCTTCAGGTTATTATAAATAAGGGTGCTATGAACATAGTGGAACATGTGTCCTTGTTATATGTATAAGCATATTTTGGTTATAATCCCAGGAGTCCTATGGCAGAGTCCTCAAGTAGTACTATTTCCAATTCCCTGAGAAACCACCAGAATGATTTCCAAAGTGGTTGTACTTGCTTACTATCCAAATGCAATGGAGGAGTGTGCCTCATTCTGCACATCTTCATTAGCATCTGCTGTTACCTGAGTTTTTGTCTTAGCCATTCTCTCTGATGTGAGGTTGAATCATAGGGTTATTTTGATGTGCATTCCCCTGATGACTGAGGATGTTGAACATTTTTTAGGTGCTTCTCACCCATTCAAAATTCCTCAGTAGAGAATTCTTTGTTTAGCTCTTTACCCACTTTTGTCTTCATAGGGTTATTTGGTATGTTGCAGTCTAAATTCTCATGTTCAGGAAAAATAATCAAATATGAGAAATAATCAACATGAGGGGAAAGCAAATAAGATAGAAACAAAGGAAAGAACAAAAAGAATTAAATAAACTAAGCATTTGTGGTTATAAGGAAATTAAGACAGTAAAACACTTAGCCAATCTAAGTAGAAATCCATGAGAGAAAACTCAAATTAAAAAAATCTGAACTGAAAAGAGTGTATCACAAGAAACACTAAATATTGCTCATAATCATAAGGGCATTCGTTGAAAGTTTGTACTCAAGTAAATTGGAAAATCCAAGAGAAATTATTCGTATTCTCAATAGATATCACATGGAAGGGAGGTGAAATATGGGTTTTCTGAGGGGAAACTAGGAAGGGGTATAACATATGAAAAAGAAATAAATAAAATAACCAATAAAATATTAAAAATTAAAAAAATACAAGAAAAAAACAGAAATATGAACAGATATAAAACAAAACTTTCAGATTTTGGAATTTTGTCTAAGTATTATTCAAACTGTAAGAGATTATGAAGACCAAAATAGAAACTGAAATGTAATATGTTTGACAATCTGAACTCCATCACCATGGTCACTGAGAGGGAAGGCTTCCATAGGCACCCAGAACTTATAGTGGAGAATCTTTTAGAACACTGTAGAAAAACTGTATGTGACATTAGGAGCAACAATGGACAGTGTTGGTAATCTTAAATTACTTCTGCCAGAATACTGCTGTCTCTGAATGCAGCTAAAGCAAAACAATTTTTTCAGAATCAGGTTACAGGAAATTTAGAACTAAAGGCTAGCCTTTTTTTCTCCTTTTGGGAAGCAAAATACTTAGATCAAATAAGTAATGGCACACTTTTTAAAAAATTTAATATTTTATTTTTTTATTTACACTCCAGTTTTTATTTCCCTCCAGTCCCACCCCCTGACTCTTCCAAATCCCATACCTCTCCCTGCCCCCATCTCCACAAGGATATCCCCACCATCCACACCACCAGACCTCTAAAATCCCTGGGGCCTCCAGCCTCTTGAGGGTTGGGTGCATGCTTTCTGAATGAACCCAGACCCTACAGTCCTTTTGCATATGTGTTGGGGGACTCAAATCAGCTGGTGTATAATGCCTGGTTGGTGTTACAGTGTCTGAGAGGTCTCAGAGGTTCAGGTTGACAGAGGTTCAGGTTTCTCTCATCATCATCATCTTCCATGTTTTCCCTAATTGAAACTCAGTGGTCAGCAGCTTCAGTCTACTGGTTGGGTACAAATAATTTATTGGACATGTTCAGCTGCTTGTTGGGTCTTTCAGAGGACAGTCTTGATATGCCCCTTTTTGTTAGTGCTCCATAGCCTCAGTAATAGTGACAGGCGTTAGTACCTCCCACTTGAGCTGGATCCAAATTTCTGCCTGTGGCTGGATCTCATTTTAGACAGGGTGCTCTCCATTTCCATCCCTGCCCTTCTTTCAGAAAGTAACAATTATGGTTCAGAGTTTTGAATGTGGGATGGAAATCTCCTCCCTCAGTTTTTTTTTTTTTTTTTTTTTTTTTTTTATAATCAATGAAGAAAATGCAGTTGTGGGATTGAATGTACTCTCAGTGGATGAAAATTTGCTATATCATCATAAGGACCCTAGTTGTGAACCCTCTTACTCTTTGACATGCCATCATTACTTATTCCTACGAATGACTGTACTGGTATACACTGTCGAAATTAGGTGGGTCTTGGGTACAAAATCAGTTTCCTTACCTATTTAGTCCTGGGATTAATGATGTTTGCCAACAATTCTGTAGGGAAACTGTTTTTGTGTATGCCTGGCTTTAATTGAACAATTTTCTGTTGGTTATCAATTTGTTCTTCATGAGACATGAGTTTGTCCTAGGTAGTATTTGCTAACAACGTCCTAGAATACATTTTGTTGGGTATCTACCTTGTTTTGATTTTGGTCAAACGTGGCTGAATAAAGTGAATTAGGAAAAATTTCTGCTTTCTGGAGAAAATCAAAGCGTTGTAGGAAACCAAGTGACTTTTCACAATTAGGGAGATCATGAATCTTAGAGGAGAAGCTGAGGCTGACAATTTACTAAACCAACATTCAGAATGTTGAGAGTAATAAACTTTGATGTTTCCANCTAAAATAAAACATATATATCATACCTTTCATCCCAAGACTCCTGGAATCATCCTGGAAGAATTCAGGAGATATGTAATACCAGAGTTGATATATAAATTCACAGTAGCAGATTTTTCCCAGACAAAATAGGGTACTTCCCCTCATAAATTGATTTGTTTTAACAATATGCACAAACCTTCCCCAAATCAACCTAGAAAAATCTGAGTGGANTAGAGGGTGTCAGGAAATTCCACAAATATCAGAATACTTATAGGTCAATTTATGTCTTAACACTATTCATATTTCATTTCAGTTCATTAAGTAGAACAAGTGGAATTTTCTCTTCCTGGAATATAGGAAATTTGGAGCGAATAGTGGTGTTGGTTAATAGATTTTTAAAATAATAATTGAAGGTGAATTTGAGTAAAACACTCATGCAAATATAACATTTCTAAGAAATATTTAAGTATTAATAGTTCCAACAAGTTTTATTTAAAAGNAGGCAGTTTGATTTTATTGGAAATAGCCATTAAAACCTGGTACCCATTAGGAATTGATACTTCTTCCACTTTCTCACATCTGTGTCTTAAAGATTTAGGATCTTCCACAGCATACCTGGTCAGCTTTTAGGGATATTGAAAACTTATACCTACTCAAAATACCTTATCTTTGTTAATGTTCACAGCAATATCTAATGTATTTTTATTATTAATCAACTGGAAGATATTCATAAATAATTTGGAACCCTGAAGCTAACTCTGTCTTTGTCATTTCAGGTGACATAAAAATTACAATCAAGTAAGAAAAAACTCTGACATCGCTTTGTCTACTACTGAGTTATTAAACATCATTTATCTTCTCTTACAAATTTTGGAATTGGAAAGTCCCTTAGGCAATATATTTTCCTTTAAACTTAAAAAGAGTAAATTAAAAGATAAAGGCAAAATTTAGTTACAGTTGAATGTTTAATATGTAATATCTTATTCTCTGACACATGATCAACCCTTGTATTAACTATTAAATATTTGTGTGGTTAAAGTGAGAAAGTCATCTTTAGTCTTAAATATGTGAGGATAATTACAATTAGGATTGAAACAAGGTCAAGAAGAGTGGTGATCTGCAGTGAACAAGCTGGTAATCTGACAGTAATTTTCAAAAAGATGTTTATTCTGATTCTTTCTTTCTTTCTTTCTTTCTTTCTTTCTTTCTTTCTTTCTTTCTTTCTCTCTCTCTCCTCTCTCTCTCTCTCTCTGTTTTTTTCTCTGTATGTTTGGCCCACAGTAGAGTTTTTTAAGTCATGCAAAATTACACTTGGCCTTATGTGATTAGAGTACTCAATGCAAGAAATTTACTGTGGCCAGGAAAACTCAACGTCTGTTAAATGATATTGCATATAAAGTTATTCTATATTTTTGGTATTGATATCTTGACTGTGATGTTGCTAGTCCTGATGGCTATCGTTATAAACCTACTTTAAGACAATCAGAGATGATCACAGCCTATGCATTTATGCATGCATTCACACATATATACCAGTTTTTACTTGTATTAGAAATATGGTCAAAATCATGTGTGTGTTTGTATGTGTTGATTTATGTATTGTTCTGTATGTATAACTCTCATTGATTCATACATAATATATGAATAAATTAATTTTGAAATCAGAAGAAGTTACTAGATACCCAAGGTTAGCAATAATAAAAGATGTCAGGTNCTCTGTGTGTCCCGGAAATAGTAGTCAGTTATTCTAGAACACCCAATATTTTTATCCACTAAGTTACATGTTCAGTATGTTACACAAAATATTAAACTGTTACACAAAATGTTAAACTGAATAATGACCTGAAAATTTATTAAAATTTAAAATAAAAATTAAATAAAAATTTTGTTTATACACTGTAATTGATAGAAGTGAGTTAGAAAATTATCATGTATTATCATTGGCATTAGACATTTTGTGTCAGAAAGTAAGGCACATGCTATTTACATGCATAGAGTGCATTGGTATCCACAGAAGAATAACAATCTGTGATACACACATTGGACATAAAAAGAAAGGAAGGCTTCTTGGACATAGGGACATATTATTAATATTTGGCCTACAAATGAGGGTGACCGTGAATCAAGAACCAGGAAAACACAGTGCTCCATGTGTATGAAATTGCTATAATGAATCCCATTATACTATAATCTATAGAAGAATGGCAACGTAATCATGATGAACATTTTTAATACTGTACTTCACAAACAATATACGATACTGGAAATCTTAAATGCAACCTTTAAAGGGGAGTTTTCCTAGCTTTCTCTGAATAAAACCTCTGGTTATGTCCTATATATGTACTAATTAGATAAAAGCACATTTCATTACAAAGACAGTGATCATAACCGTGATATATTTTAGTTTTTAAATGATCAGCAAGAATCAGAGATTAAAACCAACCATGTGTGGCTCATTTAAAATGCTAAATAACATCTACTTCCTTCACCAAATAGAATTGGCCTGAATTTATCTTAAAGTATATGTAGGGCATTACATCTCAGGAGTTTCATACGCCCACACACGATTTTCCACTATAAAAGCATGTTCTAAAATGAACATTAGAGACTAACTCCAGAATATTCTGGCCAAGATATGATGTATAGGGATGGAAAATCTTCTTTCTTCTACCACACCTAATCTCCTAGGCTCTACAAGTGAACAACTGCTGCAGCCTTTCATTACAAGTGATACAATCTCCTCTGGAAACCAATATTCTTCTACTTGTAAACAGTCTCCATTTCTTACCCCCAATCCCCATGAGATGGATCACAAGTTGGGCCTGTCGGTGGACGTCCATTCCTATAATCTCCTCTCCATTTTTTCCCTGCATTTAATTTCGACAGGGAAATCCTGAGTCAGAAACTTTGACTCTGTGTTCATAACCCTGTCCCTCCAAATTAAGGCAGTGTCTATCTCCTGGAAATTCTCTCTTTGAGTTCCCTTTCCCCACTTTTGGGCAATTTGGTTAAGGTTACCTCTACTGAGTCCTGGGAGTCTCCTACCTCTCATGTCTCTAGTACTTTCTAGAGTACTAGAGACCCATCTGCCCTTCGCTGGAGGCTGCATATTCCAATTCATGCTCCTGGAACTCTGGACTTTTCTCTGGCACCTATCTCCAAAATCATCTGAGGTAATTCCTTTTCCTGTCTGCCTCATGCCTCTCTCTGTGTCCGGGGATTCTTTTGTTCCCCCTTCTACATGTGATGGAAGCATTCTCACTTAGGCTTTCCTGTATGTTAAACTTCCTAAGGTCTGTGGACTATATCTTGTGCATTATGTACACATTGGCAAATATAAACTTATCAGTTAGTGAATAGCATGCATATTTTGGGGGACTGGGTTTCCTCAATCAGGTTGTTATTTTCATGTTCCATCTAATTGCCTCAAATTCATGTTGTCCTCATTTACAATAGATGAACAGTATTTCATTGTGTAAATGTACTACAACTTCAATATCCATTCTTTGATTGAGGAACATCTGGATTGTTGTTTCTAGCTTCTGACTATTACAAATAATGCTAGTATGAACATTGTGGAGTACATGTCCTTGTAGTATGTATTGTGAGTCATTATTTGGGCATATGTCCAGAAGTAGTAGAGCTTGGCCTTCTGATAGAACCATTTCCAGTATTTTAAGGAAGTTCCAGACTGATTTACAGAGTTGTTGTACCAGTTTTCAATTCATCTAGGAATAGATGAGTGCTCCTCTTTCTCTAAGTTCTCACCAGTATGTGCTGTTCTTTGAATTTTTGATCTTAATCATTCAAAGTCTTTAGTCATTAGGGAAATGAAAAACAAAACGACCTTGGTATACCACCTTACATCCACCTTATACCAACTTAGTGTATTTTAAATATAAATTTAATTTATACCAATAGAATTATAATAGCTGTTTAATGAAATATATAAAAGTAGTGTAATCAGATGAAATGATATACTGAGAGGAACTGGGAGATTTATAGGGAGATCAATCAATATTCAGGGTATAGTGTATGAATAAATGCATACTGAATGAATGGGACAAAAGAAAACCAGTGTCCCAATGCTATTTCTTTGTTAAAGCTATTAATAAAGTCATAATTTCAATTATGTATATGTGTACTGTTTGACTGTGTTGTTTTGTGAACATGTGAGTGTAGGTGGACTCTGAATTAAGAATTGGAATATAGAGCCAGGTGTGGTGGTGCATGCTTTTAATCCCAGCATTCAGGAGTCAGAGGCAGAGGCAGAGGCAGGCAAATTTCTGAGTTCAAGGCTGACATGGTCTACAAAGTGAGTTCCAGGATGGCCAGGATGGAAAAGAGAAACTCTGTCTCAAAAAAACCAAATCAAACCAAATCAACAACAACAACAACAAAATACAAACAAACAAAACAAGGATTGGAATACAGGGCACCCGATTCCTTGGGACCATTCATACAAGTATGTGAATTCAGAAATTTGAGGCTGCCTGGTGCAAATAGGTCCTCTGCACAAGCAATATATGATGTAATTACTGAGATTTCTGTCAGTGTTCTACAATATTTTATTTGGTAATTAAAATATCTCTCACTGATAAACAGATATTAGCCCAGAATCTTAGAATACCCAAGATACATTTTGCAAAACACAAGAAAACCAAGAAGGAAGACAATCATGTAGATATTTCATCCCTCCTTAGAATAAGGAACAAAATAGCCATGAAAGGATATAGGTACAGAGACAAAATGTAGAGCTAAGATGAAAGGATG
>NW_018392967.1:8986-16153 GCF_900095145.1 Mus pahari
AGGGGCGGGGGGGGTGTTTAGAGAACTTTCTGGATAGCATTTGAAATGTAATTAATGAAAATAATAATTAAAACTCTCTCTCTCTCTCTCTCTCTCTCTCTCTCTCTCTCTCTCTCTCTCTCCCTCTTCCTCCACCCTCTCCCACTATCTCTTTTTCACAAGTTCTACTCATGTAACTCTTAGGATGAGTAATTATATACTGCCCTCCTGTAAAGGGGAAGAATTTTGGCATGTCATTGACTGTCCCACAAACTTCTTGTGTTTTCTCTTAGTAATCAACTAATATCAAAGTTACACATTCACACAGATACCAGACTAACCTATCTGAGGTCGTGTTAACTGTTCTTCTGAATCAGAGTAGGAGAAGAACACTTCCAAAGTGCAGTGTTATCCAAGAGCAGGGCATTGAAAACATCAGTGAATCACTAGGTTATTATATGAGACAATGTATAGGAAAAGTAGTTTCTTTTTGTTTTGTTTCATTTTGCTTTGTTTTTATTCCATTACAAATGAAACACTGAAAAATACTATCTAATGCATATATTTTATCTGAATGCTAAAAGGTGCTTCAGAACCAACATTATATTTCTCAGTTACAATCCATAATATATGGGTTCAGAGAGAACTTTTTCCTTAAATCTTGAAGAGATTTTCTCTCTGACCTTAACAAAATTGCAAATCACATGGGGATAAAGATTCACTCTCTAAGGTGTGCATGTAATGCGAGGATTTTGAAGACTTCCACAGACTCATTGTCTTTACCCTGGGTGCTATGGTAGAGATTAAGGTATATATCTCATACTGTGCAGAACACCAAGAGTCAAGAAAGTGGCTTAATTGAATATGTCAGGGAAATTCCTAGCCAAGAATTCCACAGTGTAGATTACTATGGCAAGGTAGACCTGGTATCCCAAGACAGAGTAAAGCACAAGAATATTGGTGCATACTATGATGTGGGCTTGTTCAAAGTGTCAATAAATATCAACTGAGAGAAAGGAAATCCCTATCCTGATTATATAGAGAATACCTATGATGAGGAAACATATGGGAATAATAGATTTAGGTACCAATAAAACCCGCATGTACTTCATTTTTCTTCCAGTGACTATGACTTTGAAAGTCACATACTAATTATTTTGGCCAGCACAATCTAAAGAGCAAGGAGAATTTATACTCAAAATATGATTTACTATAGGCTCCAGCATCTGGAATTTGAAAGGCCAATTAAGAACATGAAGCACAAAAAAATTTTATTTACATTATTTACATATTTTAATCAGCAGTTCACTAGAATTCACAAGTACCTTGCTGTGGTGATCAAAAATACCTTGGTGTCCAATTTGGAATGCGGGTAAACACAGTGTAATTAAGGCAAATCTATCTCTAAAGGCTCTTCATGAATGAGAAAGACCACAGTTTAGTGTATGCATGTGTCTGCTCTATGTTGGCATGCTTGTGTGATGGTCACTTCACATACGAGTCTATAAGTTATGGAGAAAGGAAAATATTGCTAGTGCAAGTTCCATATTCTTATTGACAGTCCCTGCTACTTAAGTGTGTTGAAGAAGCCTTCATATATATGTATATATGTACATATATACATATAAATCACATTTATACCCACATACATACATATATATATATATATATATATATATATATATACATACACATATACAGATACCCATTTGTCACACATGTATTAATAGGACATTGGTGTACAGCAATGATTCAGTTTCATAATGCAAATGATCTTTACAGTGAATCAAATCATTTCTTTGTCTATTCCACTCTATTTTGGTGATAATATCANTCATTATGTACAGAAATCACAGATTTTAGTAAATTATCAAAGCTACTATGAATTGACCTATATTGATGAACTCACAGGAACTAAAGCCATGCTTAAGGCACTTCAGTGTTACAGTTCCTGTGCTTTCAGTGCCTCCTATGGTATTCCTAAAATTTTTATGAGTGCTGTTCCTATGAGAGTTGGAAACCCTGTATTTTAGTGGAGCAAGACATAGAATAGGTTTCACAATCTGAATTCACCTATCCAAACAATACAAAGCAATATTAAACGTAATCTGAATGGTATGTGTGTGTGTGTGTGTGTGTGTTTGTGTGTGTGTGCTCATGTGTTTGATTGTGTGTATGTATGTGGATATAAATGTAATAAAAGTGCTCATTAATTTGGGAGTTTTGTGAGCGTTTTTGTGTTTGTGTGTACATGTTAACATAATAAAAGTGCTCATTAATTTGGGAGTTGTGTTTTATATATGTGTAAGGGAACTGTAAGTGTGATAGATCAGTGTTATAAAATTATGATATTAATCTTTGAAACCTACAAAAATATGCACTCAGTCACATCGTCATCTGACAGTAGGGGCACTGAGCTCTTGAGTCTTTTTAATAAGTAGAAATAACCCTATCACTAATTGGGGAAAGCTCTCTTTCTATTATCTTTTTTTTTAATTTTTAATTTTGTTTATTTACATTTCAAACATTATCTGCCTACCAGGTTTCCCCTCCGAACATCCCATTCCATCCCCCTCCTTTGCCTCCAAGGAGATGCTCCCACACCCACCCACCCACTCCCTTTTATTTATTAGAAACCCTGAGTCTTCAGGGGAAAATAAAGAAAAAAAGAAAACCCTACATCCTGATTCTATTGGCTTTAAGATCANTTATCTACTTCTCTTTCAAAAATTTCCCTCTCTGTTAGACTTACACTTTAGTATAGTATAGTGAAGATGATACTGATTAATTTCCATGTTAAAAAAAAAACAACAAAAATCAAACAAGCATGGTAAAATAGAACGTATGTGTTCAGCAATTTTACCCCATTCATAAGATATAATACCCTCTGTAATGAATTTAAGAAATGTCCCAAAAGATCCAACAACCAGCTGAAAGAGTCAGATGCAGATCTGTAAACCCATCCAATTGACAGAAACTGCTGACCTTTTTAGTTGAATTGGGTAAAAGGTGGAAGAAGCTAGGGAGGAGGGTGACCCTGGAGAAGGACTAGCAGTCTCCACTAACCTGAAATCCTGAAATTCCTCAAACACTGGGACTCCAACCAGGTAGCATACATCAGTTGATATGAGGCCCCTAACACATATACATCAGAGGACTGACAAGTCTGACTCAGTCAGAAAATGCACCTAACCCTCAAAGTAAGGGAGGCCCCAGGGACGGGGGAGGTCTGGGGGTGTCAGATGTGGGGAGTGTACATTCTCCTTATACTGAAGAATGTATGGGAACAGTCAGAGTATCGACCAGGAGGGGCATAAAATCTGAACTGTAAAAAATGAATAAATAAAAATTTTAAAGTTTAAAAAAAAAAAACAGAAATGTTATTGCAAGTGCACTGAATCTTGGAATATTTGGAGAGAGTGATGATGTGCTTCCAGGGTTTTATTTATTTTTATCTATAAGAAGAATTTATGGAAAGCAATTTTTTTTAATGTTTTTATGGCCTCGACATTTGTGTCACCTGTGCAGAGAATGTGCAGCCCTGTTCCTCTACACTCATCAGGTTTTTCACAGCTGTCTCTGTGTCTAACTCCAGGGTCACTGGATGTCTCTCACTTGCAGCTACACTTGGGAATACATACAAGCACTCATGTACTTACTGCACACACATAAATATCAGTAATATATTAGAAATGATTTTTGTTAAAATTTTGTTGTATTTCTTGTTCTAAATATGTTTGGTTTTTATTTATTAAAAATAATTTTATAATACTTGTATAATAACTTTGAGTATGTGTTATGTGAGAATATATGAATTTCAGAAGACACATTCTGGGGTTAGGGTGTCTCATTTTTTTAAATAATCCTGAGGATCGAATCAGTTCATCATATTTAGGGTTAAGGGATTTAACTCCTTAGTCTTCTTAGTGGCCAAAAATGTCCTTTAAAGACATTGACCACTTTAGAAATGATTACAGTCTAAATCTATCAGTTTCCCATTTATAAGTAGCCAACACTAAACAAAGGACCTTTTGAATGATATTGGTTCTGTAGTATACAACACAATTTGAAAAATTGTGGCTAAGTGTCCAATAACATTTAAGCCATTATACTGCAGCACAATAAACTGACTGTGCTTAAAATATCATATATAAGATTCCTCATATTCTATACATCACTTATGAAAAAATGATACACAAAATTTTAGATATCAACTCAAGTGAATTTTTGAAATGGAGGTGTCTAGATGATGAATAAAACCTTCAGTCCACTCTTTAGAATGTTTTTTTTAATGTTACAAATAATCATTTGTCCTCTTAATTAATCTTACTGAGGTCTTGTTTCTTTACTTCCAGCATCCAACTAGTAGTGTCTAGTTGACTTTATGCGATTTTCTGTTGTCCTCTGACTCATGCATTTACATTCATTTGCGAGCAGAAAAGGCACATTTCCTCCTTAGAATATTTCCCAATAGCTTAAAGAGAAACTGAAAGAAAGACAGTAATGAGTCATGAATGTGCTCCTACTGAAACTCAGAAAATATGTTATGATTTCATCTTTGTTAATTATTTAGTTAGTTGGTTTCTCTGATTTATTGTTTGATTTGGTAGATGGTTTCTATATGCAGTTCTGTGTGTCTTGGATCTCATTTTATATACAAAGTTTATATTGATTGAACTGCCTTAACATCTTTTATTGGAAGCTACCAGGGGGAAAAACCCGATGAAAGCAAAATGATGAATAAAACTGTAATAATAATTTGAGAGTTTAAGTCTGTTGGAGGGAATTAAACAAGTGAATGTGTACATGTTTTTATGGACAGTGTATGCAAGATCGGTAGATATGATACTTTATGATTTCACTAGAGCAACCAGTGAGAGTGATTCTAAAACTAGAAACATACACTATAACCCAATATTTGGTATGTATGTGCCAATTTTACATTTGATAGAATTCCTGAAATATTTGTTCAGAAATATGATTTTTCCCAGATCTTTTGGATAGAATTTCTCTCTGGTCTCATTAAAATGATATATATCTTGGGGGCAAAGATGCATGCAAGCATCCCTGCACTGGATCTCAAGATTGAGAAGATCTCCACAACAACCATGACCTTGTCCTTGGTGCTATGGCAGACAGGGAGGAAGGTGACCCAGACACTGCAGAACACTAGCATGCTGAAGGTCAAGTACTTGGCTTCATTGAATGCATCAGGCAGATTCTTGGCCAAGAAAGCCACAGCTTAATTTCCAAGGGCCAGACAGGCCAAGTATCCCAGGACACAGTAGAATGCAGTAACTGAGCCTTTGTTGCACACAATGATGATGTGGCCATGCTGAGAGTGTTCATCAATATCAACAAAGGGAGGAGAAACTGCTAGCCAGATTGCACACAGAACACATTGGAGTAAGAAACATGTGGGAATAATGCACTTCGGTGTCCCTGATACCAGGAAGTTNCGCAACCTTCTTCCTGGGTCTGTGAATTTGAAAGCCAGAATCACAGTGACTGTTATGGACAGAACTGTGGAAACAGCTACAGTGAATACAATTCTAAATGTGATTTGTTGTAAGACACAAGTGGCTGTGTTAGGAAGGCCAATGAAGAAAAAGGAGCACAGAAAGCAGAACATGAGTGACATGAGTAATAGGTAGCTGAGGATTCTGTTATTGGCCTTCACAATAGGAGTGTTATGGTGCTTCACAAAGACCCAAAGTTCTACGGCTGTTAATGCAGTTAAACAGAAGGCCACTGAGGCAAGACCCATCCCCAAGTGGTCTTCATAGCTTAGAAATGTGACACCTTTCTGAATACATTTGTTCTTCTTTGTGTTGGGATACTGGTATTCTGGACAATTCACACATTGATCCATATCTGATGTCCAAAGGAAAGTTTAGTTANGACTGTTTTAAAAATTTAATAGACAAGGTATTTCATGTAAGGGTGTAGAAAGAAGCCTTGCAATTCTGCCTTTGATGCTGAGAATGTAATGTGAAGGATATTGCTGCCGAGCATAATTTTCAATTCATAATGATCATAAAGACTTAAAGGACATAAAACCAAGCAATTTTTTTTGTGTACTCAACTTTGTTGATTGTATCATTTATAATGTTATCAGAAAGGGTTGGGGGAGGAGTGGGGGTGAGAGGGGAACCAAGCCCTGAGGTCCAGCAAAAAGAATGTATACAGTCAACCTCAGGGAATAGGAGAGTGGGTGTAACTACCAGAATGCACCAGAGACCTGGGAAGTCAGAGACTCCCAGGACTTAAAGGGTGGGACCTTTGATGAAATAATGCCCAACAGTAGGAAGAGGGAATTTAGAAAGCCCACCTCCAGCAGGAATGCAGGATATCAAGTGGGTGATGGGGTTCCTATCCCACAGTCACATCTCTGGCCCATAATTGTTCCTGCTTGAAAGAATTACAGGGATGGAAATTGGAAAGGAGCCTGAGGAAAAGAATGTTCAGTGACAGGCACAAAGTGGGATCCAGCTCAAGTGGAGGTCGCGGGTTGTGACATTTTACTGAGGGTATGTAGCTCTCACTAAAAGGTCTATCATGACTGCCCTCCTAAAGACCCAATCAGCAGCTGAAAGATTCAGGCGCAGCTATTTGCAGCCAACCAACTGACAGAAGCAACTAACCCCGGAATTAGGAATGGCTGAAAGTAGCTGATGAGGAAGGTGATCTTGTAGGAGGACCAGAAGTCTCATCTTATCTTGACCCCAGAGATCTCTCAAACAATGGGCCACCAAACAGACAGTATGTACCCACTGATATGTGGCCCTCAATATAGTAGAGGACTTTTGTGTCTGTGTTCATTCAGAGATGATGCACCTAACCTTCAAAGACTGATGGTCCCAGGGAGTTTAGAAGTCAGGTGGTGTGGGGCATTGGTCTATGCACAGACAGATGGGTCTACAGTCAAGCTGAGATGCTGAAACCTGGGACCCTGTGGTCATAATTTACCTACATGGGATGGAAGGAGTTCTCTCATGCTCCTGGAACTCTGGCTCCACCCTATGTTACCATCCCCTACAGTCCCCACAAGAGAAGCATGGCTAGAAGTCATATAGGCAATGTCCCAAGCTTCTGACCTTCAGGCTAAACTCCTCACCAGTTACCTAGCAACAGAAAAGATAGCAGCATATATTAAAAGGGGCTGTTTGGCCATTCATTTCTCTCTCT
>NW_018392967.1:16389-18142 GCF_900095145.1 Mus pahari
TCTCTCTCTCTCTCTCTCTCTCTCTCTCTCTCTCTCTCTCTCCCCTCCTGCATTCCCTCTTTCCCCTGCCTTTCTATAATAAAGCTATCAAACCATAGACATTCCCTGCTCATCAAGTCTGTGCTCCCTCTTGATATTGTGGGTACCTTTCTTTCCTGTTCTCTCTCTCCCATAATGCTGGAACTACAGGGTGTGGCCACAGGGCCCCCAGGTTGGGCTGCCCCTTGTCTACCCCCCATTGAGTGAGTTAGAGTCTTGGATTCTCACCCAGGGTTTGAGTGGAAAGTGTCTGGCAGAACTCCCATGTCCAGAGCATAGGTGGAACTCTGGTGTGACATTGGTCCTCCCTCTCCCCACTTTCCCCAGGCCCCCTTTTAGTTCCCACAAGATGGGGTGGGGGATGGGAGATCAACATGAAGACAGGTTGGGTTAGGGAGAAGGTGTGGGATGGGGAGTATTCAGACTGTGTGTGGGGAGGACAGGAATGGAATATGAAATGTAAAAAATAAATTAAAAACTAAAAAATGTTATCAGAAAGCAAAGATTTCCTAAGCCATTTTTGGTTCTATGTTAACCTCAAGTAGATTATTTAATTCAGAGAAGATACATTCATAAACCACAATGTGTTTTGGTATATTTTATAAATATAAAACCATAATCTCACTATTTTCTGATACAACTGACTATTTTATGAATTCATTCCCTATGACACATTGAGATTCTAACTTCTACTGGGAAAAGATTTATAATAGCTACTGGAGAATTTACTAGCTTAAATTTGTTGACATAGAAACAACACAAAATTGAACACATAGGCTGTGTGTATGTGTAAATACTTATAAGTGTGTGTTCATGTGAAAGTAGCAATTGCATTATTGTTTTTAAGTGATTCCAGTCATAAGACATAGGGATTAGGTGGAATATGAGAAGAAAAATGTTTATATTTGAAAAGTATAAAATATTAATGAAATTATCCCTAATATATTTCTTCATCTGGCAATAATTAATCAAAAGTACTGGTTATTGTTCATGAGATGCACTAATGTTAGCACTGAAGAAAAAAATATCTATGTAGATACTTTGTACTAAAAGATCCTTCACCTTTATTCCTTCTGCATGTGGAATGCTGAGCACTTTCATCCTGGCCTCACCTCCATTCTTATGAGAATCAAGGATGAAATCAGTATTGAGAAACAGAATGAGCAAAATAACAGAGGATTCCTCTAGAAAGGGTGGTAACCCAGTTTTTTTGTATTAAGCATTTATTCTCCATTCTTAAATTGTAATCCACAGCATGGTAATAACATGAACTGTGACTGCAATTATACTTAATTTCCAAGTCATTTCAGAGAATGTTGATGTGCTTCCTTGGTTTCTATAATACTTATCTACAACAATGGATTTGTGGATAGCTATTATTGATAAGTTGTCTAAGAGCCTAAGAAGTTGGTTTAGCCATAAATAGAATATGTTGCTCTACCAGAGAACCTGAGTTCAGATCCCAGCACCCATGATAGGTAACTGATAAGAAAATAAAAATTTAATGAGAGCAATATTATTTGCTCATATGTACACCTCTACATGTCTTACCCATGCCACATACATTTAAAATTTACGTAATAGAATATTTTATGGATTTTTTTGGATGTAATTTTAAGTTAAGTGTTAATTTTTATTTGTTTTTACATCTGAGACAATTTTAGTATACTTTAAATTTGTTTTCAAGCACAGTATATGTTAAAATGCATGACAA
>NW_018392967.1:18376-19805 GCF_900095145.1 Mus pahari
TTTTACTGTTTAACTGTCTCACAGGCATAATATGTCTTTTAAGAATTTTAATTCATTCTGTAGAATGAAAGGCAAAATAATTNAAAAGATAACCATAAACTTTTTGCATTTTGCCAACCCTAAAAATTATCTTAATAATGGGTGTAGNATGTAATATACTGAATATGAGTCTCATGGTATATTCCTCTTTATAGAACAACTCTTATCCCCTACATCCTGGATACTTACTACATCTAGTTTTGAACATGGCCCTCTTTGGTTTTTTGTTTGTTTGTTTGTTTTTGTTTTAGATTTGTTTTTTGTATTGTTTTGGTTTGTTTTGGTTTTCAGTTTTTGTTTTTCAGAACAGAGTTTCTCTGTGTAACTCTGGATGTCCTGGAACTCACTCTGTAGACCAGGCTGGCCTAGAACTCATAAATCTGCCTGCCTCTGCCTCCCAAGTCCTGGGATTAAAGGCGTGTGCCACCACGGCTGGCTGAACATGGCCCTCTTAATATTGCATACTTGTATATATACTTGCTATTGTATATATACTTGCTATTTATTTACTGTTTCTTCATATAAAATATTAAAATAAACTGCAATAAATGATGCTTATATTTACATACAGTGTGTCACATGGATACATATAAGGGGTATCTAACTCTTATTTTTGGTCATGCAGTGCTTCCTAAATATGTTATAATTAGCACAACTCCAAAAAAATAATTTTCAGAGTTAATAATAAAGAGTTGACAAAAATCCAAAGTAGGACAAAGAGTAAGCAATCCAATTGTGTGGATGCTCACAGTCAANCATTGGACTGAGCACTGGAACCCCAATAGGGGTGTTAGGGGAATGACTGAAGGAGGTAAAGCTTCCTATCTGGCATCAATGGGAGGGGAGTGCCTTGATCCTGTGAAGGCTTGATGCCCCAGTTTAGAGGAATGGTTGGTTGCTGAGGCAGGAGTGGCTATNAGCCTTTGTGGAGGAGTATTAACTCTGATAAGTTTGCAAGCAAAACTGAGAATTTGTCTCATCCCACAAACCTCAATATATCCTGTCTACAATAGATGGATTAGTCAAGTGGAAACAATGAGTTGGTCTCATTTGGGCTCATATTTCAATGTGATTGTATTTTCGTACTTATGCTCTCAAGTCCTGAATACATTCAGCTTACATAAGATTAACTTCCAGGTAGGGGAACAGGGCATTTGTGAGTTACAAAAATTTTCCTGCTGTCTCTAGTATTTGGGAATTATGTTATGGTTAATCAGTGCTAAAAGAAGATACCAACAGTGTTTCACTACCAGATTTTTGTGTTTTGGCTGGCTTTGAAAAGAACAGTCTATTTCAGGGTTTTGATGAAGAATTCCCATTGATATACAACATCACTGTGTCCAATGAATTCCTTTTGCAGTTCAACAATAATAGTTTATAGGAGCTTCCT
>NW_018392968.1:0-23443 GCF_900095145.1 Mus pahari
GGGGTATAGGAAACTTTCGGGATAGCATTTGAAATGTAAATAAAGAAAATAATAAAAAAATTAAAAAAAAAGCAAGAATTCTAAACAAAGGAATCAAGAATGGCTGAGAAACATTTAAAAAATAATGTTCACCATCCTTAGTCATTAGGGAAATGATTTTACACCCATCAGAATGGCTATGATCAAAAACATAATGGTTAGCACATGCTGGCCAGGATGTGGATCATGAGGAATACTCATCAAGTGATGTCAGAAATGCAGATTTGTACAACCACCCTGGGAATCAATTTGGCAATTTCTCAGGAAATTTGGGAAAGTTCTACATGATCCAGCTATACTATCCATGGACCTATACTTAAGAGATGCTCCACCACATTATAAGCACATTTCCTAAACTGTGTTCATAGCAGCTTTTTAGTATTAGCTAGTAATGGCCAGAAATATGGAACATCTTAGATGCTCCTCAGCTGAAGTATGTATAAAGACATTGTGGGTACATCTACATAAAGGAGTAATATTCAGCTCTTAAAAACAAAAACGTCATGAAATTTGCAGTAAGTTAATGGAACTAGGAAATATCATCCTGAGTTAGGTAACTCAGAAAGAAGGACACACATAGTATGTACTCAGTTATAAGTGGACATTAGCCATAAAGAAGCAGATATCCATGCTACAACCCACAGATTCAAAGAAACTCAGTCACAAGGAGGACTCAAGTGAAGATGTTTGTATTTCATTCAGAAGGGGAAATAAAATATACATCAGAGGTGAATTAATGGAGGAAACTAGATGTGAGGGTGGGTGAAGAGTCTAGTAGGGATGGAGATCTGGTGTGGTGAGGGAGAGTAGAAGAAAACTGAAAGAGAGAAAGGAACTCAGTTGGAGAGCATCTCTGGGAATATCCAGAGCCCTGGGATAGGGAAAGCATCTGGGTGTTTATGGGGAAGACCCTCCTACCAGTTGGGGATATGGAGACCACAATGAAGTAGCCATCTCTAGCAAACAGATGGAACTTCTAGTGGAGGAAAATGGACACCAAACTACCCATAACACCTTTGACTCAATGTTTGTCTAGCCTACAAGATACACTTGAATAAAGATGGAGCAGAGATGGCAAGAATTTTCAACCAATGACTGGTTCAAGTTCCCTTGGGAAAGATCCAAACCCTGACATGATTATTGATACTCTCCTATGTTTGCAGACTGGAGCCTAGAATAACTGTCTTCTGAGCATCTTCACCCATCAGTCAATGGAAATAGATGTAGTGTACCCAAAGCCAATTATTAGGCAAAGCTCAGGAAGTCTTTTAGAAGAGTTGGGGGTAGGATTTTGGGAGTCTGAAGGTCAAGGATACCACAAGAATACCTACAATGACAACTAACCTGGAGACAAGGAGCCTCACAGAGACTGAAGCACATATCAAAGAGCATGCAACGGAAGGACCTAGGAACCCTATACATTTTTAACAGTTATAAGCCTTAGTTTTCATATGTGTCCTATAAGAAGTGGAGTAGAAGCTGTTACTATTCTGTTGCTTACCTTTGAATCCTCTTCCTCAAGCTGGATTGCCTTGTCTAGACTTGGCCAAAGGTGTCCCTGCTGTAGTTGGAGTACCAGGGCAAATTTTTACCCTTGGAGGGTTTATTTCCTGAGGCAAAGGAGGAAGGATAATAGAGGTAGGAGCTTGGGAGGGTGGTAAAGGGAGGAGTGAAGAGAGTTCTGAATAAATAAATAAATAATTATTGGAATAAAAAGGGAAAGAAAAAAATAAAATGAAAAAATGCTAAACCTGAGCCACAGAGCAAGTCAGAAAAAGTCTCTGTGATTTTTGCTTGGAGCCTTCACCTAATTCTACCATATTCCTTTAACATCAAGGAGAAACATGTGAAATGAAAAAAACATTACCTTCAAAGTTTCTTTGCTTTATTGTCCAGGATAAGACAGAGACCTGGGATAGGGGAGGTGCCCAAGAATCACTGGATGTGACCTTAGATATGACTTATTACTTTGGGGTTACCAAAATAGGCCTATGGGTGCCATTTCTATTCAAACTAGTAACCCTAAGACAACATATATAAGGGCTTATTCGTTTTGCACACACTATACAGTTAACAACAGCTGAATCACAATGCAGAGTGGAAGACCCATGTATTTGCTTCATCCTCCTGGCTGCTGTCTCAACACTTGTAGTAGTTCCACAATGTTTGCCTCTCATTCAGGGAGCTGACAACACAGTGGTGGCTCAGTCTGCAAGGCTGGGTTCCTCAGTAATCCCAGTGTTGTATGGAAAGAGAGCAGCTATTTCTTAGCCCATGTTAGAAGCCTGGAAAAGCTGGCTCTAACATTGCTGATTCTAATTTGTGGTGACTGGAAATGAAAACTGACCATAAAAAATGTCTTTAGACTAAAAACCCACCAAAATGTTAAATATGGGCTCTGAAACTGAATTCTATGGGAGACTAGCCATTTTCAATATGACTGCTCCATATTGTCAGGACTATAAACATTAACTGAGATTATATAAAGGCCTGGTGGTGCACACCTTTAATCCCAGCACTCAGGAGTAGGAGGCAGGTGGATTTCTGAGTTCGAGGCCAGCCTGGTCTACAAAGTGAGTTCCAGGACAGCCAGGGCTCCAGGGCTACACAGAGAAACCTTGTCTCAAAAAACCAATAATTAATAATAATAATAATAATAATAATAATAATAAAAAAACAATAATTGTGTTATTAGACTCGTATATCTTTTCTTAATAGGAGTGAGATTTGTTTATTTCAAAGAGCTAAACTGTAAGTTGAACCACAGATAGGTTTGCCTGTTTTAGTAGCAGGATCCCTAGGCTTATTGGGTAATAAAAGAAGATAAAACTTCTTATCAAAACAAGAAAATTAAGCCCACAATCAAAAGTAAAAGAATGATATGATAGCTGGATATGGAAGATCACCCTGTAATTTTGGAACTCACAAGTTAGAAGGAATAAGATCAAGTGTTTCAGGGCAGTTTCAGCTAAATATTAATTTTGGGACATCCTAAACTATATGAGAGCACACATTATAACAAAGAAATAAAAAAAGAAAAATAGAAATAAAAAAGAATAAGAAATAAAAGAGTGCTTTAAGGAGGATGAGATGAGCCCACAGACTCCACAAAGAATTCAGTGGAGTTGGATTAGAGTCTCTGCTCTGAAGCAGGACACATAGAGAAAACAGGGACTGAAGAGGCAAAGGTCTTACAGATTGTTGCCTAACTGAATTCTCCAAGAGTGAATTTTATCCCTAGGTATTGAAGAACAGAAATATCCACAGGAAACCCTAAAGAATCCCCTTTTATCATTTTTCCTACATTCCTGAATCATCTTTCTCATTTTCTTGTTCTCAGTTCTTGGTTGTATCAAGGACTATGTATGTAGGCAGATTAGGCATAGTGTTAAAATATCTATGAGTACAAATGTCCAGGGTGAATACAAACAGAGGAAATCTCAAAGTAGAATTGTTTGGTGTTTCCTTAAAACCTGTGAATTTACAATATTTTATGGTGGTAAAAGTTCTACCATAAAAGACAGCATTAAGAGGTGAGATACTGGCCAGGATAAACCTGTCCTCCAGTGAAGCAAGATACCAGCCCATCCTTTGCAGTGGGCTGGTGCCTACTCCAGGTGTCCCTCACCACAGCCTGGGACAGGAAGATCAGCTTGCAGCTGTGCAGTGGTAGCACTGATGTCTGAGGGCCTGATTGGAAGGTTGGAATGTGGAATTCATGCTGTGTCTATCCCAAGATACAGGAATGGGAAGTTGTGCTTTTACAAATAAAGGCTTTTACAGCAAAGCAGCCAGTAACATTATTATAATATATATACACACACATACTTATATATGTATGTGTGTGTGGTATGTGTGTGTATGTATATATATATATATACATATATATNTATATATATATATATATATATATATATATATATATATATATACATGTGTGTGTGTGTATGCATGTTTATGTATATTTTTGTTTTTGTTTGTTTTTCACAATTAAATTAAAGAAAAAAACTCAAGAAAACAAATATTTCTTCAAGTTTTTCACTTCACTGTTTTATTACCTTGTTTTGTGAGATGTGAGATTGGTATGTCATGTTTTATGCTACAGTTTTGTTCAAGAAACAAAACTGTACTGTCAGTCAATTCCATCCCTTTGGCAGTCACTGTATCTTTCAATGCTAGTTGTGTCTCTTAACAGTTTAGATTCTTCTAAAATTTAGAGCTCAAGTGTACAAAGCTTAGAGAAAGTTGCTACCCTTTGGATTTACAGTTATAGGCATGCTTCTATTTGTCCAAACAAACAAATAAACAAGAAATACCCACTGTGTGTTCAATCTCTCTTAATTACCTTCCTCCTTCCTCAAGCATACTGGTATGTCCCTCATCTCTCACTAATGCTATGTCCACAATAATGAACAAACAGCTCTAAAGTTCTTGCTCAAGGTCTTTGCACGATATTAGAGGAGGCAAAGAATATGCAGAAATCACAAAGAAGTGTGCACTGAGCATGTGGTTAGCCTCTGTGATAAAGATGACACCCTCTTAGCAGAGATAAGGATGCAAGAAAGTCTCAGCACCATTAATATTTCTGTGAGCACTGTGACATAAAACTCTCAGATGAGGGAGGAATGTGGGTTTTCTAGAGCAGCAATGCCTCAGGACTGCAGATGTGTCAGTTTCTCACTTTTGCTCATGTACCCTCCCTATCCTGTCCTTCCAAACACCTGCATTCTTAGGAAATCTAGCCCATTTGTGTCTTAGAGAAGCCTCTGGAAGCTTAAATGCTTAAAAAAAAAAACCTCAACATAAAAAACAATCTTCTCTTGAAATCTTCCAGTTTCTTTCTGTATTCTTGATTACAGTTACTCTCAACCTAGGAAGGAGGTGACCTAATATTGATGACCACATGAAAACATAAGCTTAAAGTATCAGTGTTTTGATCAGATTAATATGCTAAGCAAAGACAGGAGTTTTGTCACCCGAGTAATGTTTGATGTTGAATGCAACCTTCACATCAATCCTGTAAAGAAACAGGTCTTCTGATGTACTGTGGTGAAAGAATCTGTGAATGATGGGACTTACATGAAGTCACAAGTGCCTGGTCCGGTGCTTCTACTCATGATGCCTCAGGTGCCATACTCATGCTTCATGGGAAGCCAATACTCAGACCCTTCTAACTGTCCATTTTATCCATATTATATGCATGAATTGATGATGTATTTGGAACATAGGTCCATAGTGTCCTTAAGCCAGTCAGCTGAATTCTTCAGAGTCTTTCCTGAGAAAATCTGAGACAGCACAAGCATCTGCCTGCACAGGGACACTGGGACCACTTTGCTCAACACTGGTGCTTCTCCAACCCACTTCCCATGTCTTGTGTGTGTGTGTGTGTGTGTGTGTGTGTGTGTTTGTGTTTGTGTGTGTGTACTTTAGAAAGAGAATGATTCCCCCAGGGTGAAGGTGTACAGACAAGAGTCACTAGCTGGAGGTATTATGGAATCATCCACACTGCACCCATGGAACTTTTATTACATTGTTGAGATGATTTAAAGTCTGTCATCTGTTTCAGTGAATGTCAGGTGTATGATAATGGCAGGCTTGAATGGTAACTCATAGTTATTTGGGTTAAAGTATCCAAAACTGGAATTCGAATTGTCTTAGTGGATAAAAGCACTACAGCATAGCCTGATGATATCTCCAAATTTGTTCCATTGAATTCTCTGTAGAAGAAAAGAACTAACTCCCAAAGTTGTCCACTGTACACCACATGGCAAGTATGTACTCAAAATTTCTTAAACACACACACACACACACACACAAAACAATAATGGCCAATATAAAAGTTCTCTTATGTTTATAAAATGAACAATTTAAAGAGACAGACCCTGATCATATAAGAAACAGGCAACACTGTCTATTGATAAGCACATGAGTATTTTATAAAGTGGAAGAAAACATTGGAGGTGGAGTGAAAGAAGGAACTAAAGAAGCCACTGAGTAGTTATACTTCAAGTCTGGCTGGAAGTTAGTTTAGTAGTGGAAGAGAAAAGCAGGTGGTCCCCTCTGACCTACTCTATTAGGCATCAGGCTTGAGAGTGTATCTTCAGTTCCTCTTCTAGTCTTGAGCCATCCACAATTTCCCAGTGCACGGTTAATCACTGCCTCTTGATTTAAAGAACAATTTAAATTGCTTTCATTAAAAACAAGCCAGCCAGTTGGAAAAGCTACAATCAAATGAAAGTAAAGTTTAGTGAGTGAAGTGAACATTTTATAAAATGGGTGAGCTCATAGCAACAGACTATTGAAGTCAAGTAGTCTTTTACCTCCTCTCTTTATTCTGTTATTATTATCATTGCTTTTCTATTACTATCATTGTCATTTGTATTATTACTGTTGCTTTTATGATTCCTGTGTTGTATGAGGTCAAGACTATACATGCCCTACCCTGAACCATACCCTCAATCCCAGTGAAGTGTCTAAAGTGTTCAGCATGTGCAGCCTCACTAGAATGTGCAACCTCACTAGCAATGTTTGCACAGAAAGGGCTTTCAAAGAAGGTCTACTGATGCAAAAATCTAGCTTTCACCTTAAAAGGAACAAAAGATAGTGTATTCTGGAAACATTTTGAGAGACCATGATTCCATGTTCCAATGTAGAAACAGTTCCATATAGATTTAAAGATTTAAAGAATGTAGAAAGTCATAAATCAAGACAATTTCATTATACATTGGTGCGTGCATCAGAGAGGTGATTGGAGCAAGATAGAAGATGATTTTCTATAGGCTATCAGAAGACATCCTAAGCCTTCAGGTTAATGGAAGTTAGTGGTCAGCTATGTTCATAGAGTTCATGAAGTTTTTATCTATTAACCACAGGATATTAGTTCTGACACAGGTTACTTAAAGGGCTAGAGCTAGCCTCTGGTAAGATTAAATAGTCCCTAGACCCACAGCATGACATCATCCTCACCTCTCTGTACTTTAAATCAGCTGGCTGTAGTACCTTCTTTCCAGGAATTCTCACCACAAACCAATGGCAAAATTCACAGAAGAAAAATTACCTCATCTCATCTCTAAAAATCAGTTGTGCATATATTCATGCCAACTGAAAGATTGTAAATGAACTAGATGTCATGTGATAATCTCTATCAGGGTTCCTAAATTATATATCTCCTTGAATCCCAGGACTTACTTCATGCATAAAATATTTTTCTTAGTATTTTAAAGTATGTTCCATGTACTGTAAAAAGTAAGAAAAACAAAATACTATAAAGCAACTAGAATGTTGAATAGTTGAACATTTTATAATTGATTTATGTTTTATATAAGTGATTAATAAATACATATGGCTTTAATCATCTTGAGGTCATTACATATAAAACAAAGAGCTGCTTACTATATACTAGAAAATTAGTATCAGAAATATGGAGTAAATTGATACAGAATTGTACAGCTCTAATGCTAAGACAGAAAAGAGTGAGGCTAGAGGACTGTGAGTGTGAGAGCAGCTTGTGGTCCATAGCAAGGTATGAAAACTGTCTCAAAACAACAACAACAACAACAACAACAACAACAACAACAGCCACAACCACATCAAAAAACAAACCAAAAACAAAACACCAGAAAGAAGCCAAACTGAGGCATGAGTCTGTAGCCTAGAGAAAGAGTATTTGCTGAGGGTGTCCATTGCCTTAGATTTTATATCCCAGCACCATGAAAACCCTAGCAGTAAACCACTCCATGTAGAATCATGTCAATGTTCACAGTCTATATCACCTTTCATTAAAAAGCTTGTAGAGCAATGGAGTACTACTCAGCTATTAAAAACAATGAATTTATGAAGTTCTTGGGGANATGGATGTATCTGGAGGATATCATCCTTAGTGAGGTAACCCAATCACAAAAGAAGTCACTAGATATGCACTCACTGATAAGCAGATATTAGCCCAGAAACTTAGAATACCAAAGATACATTTTGCAAAACACANGAAAACCAAGAAGGANGACCATNGTGTGGATACTTCATTCCTCCTTAGAATAAGGAACAAAATACCCATGAAAGGATATAGGTACAGAGACAAAATTTAGAGCTAAGATGAAAGGATGGACTATCCAGAGACTACCCCATCCGGGAATCCATCCCATCATCAGCCACCAAACCCAGATACTATTGCACATNCCAGCAAGATTCTGCTGAAGGGACCCTGATATAGCGGCCACTTGTGAGACTATGCCAGTGCCTGGCAAACACAGAAGTGGATGCTCACAGTCAGCTATTGGAAGGAACACAGGGCCCCCAATGGAGGAGCTAGAGAGGGTACCCAAGGAGTTGTAGGGGGCTGCAACCCTTAGGTGCAACAACAATATGAACTAACCAGTACCCCCTGAGTTCGAGTCTCTAGCTGCATATGTAGCAGAAGATGGCCTAATCAGCCATCATTGGGTAGAGAGGCCCCTTGGTCTTGTAAACTTTATATGACCCAGCACAGGGGAAGGCTAGGGCCAAGTAGTGGGAGTGGGTGGGTAGGGGAGCAGGGGCAGGGTTGGGTATAGGGAACTTTCGGGATAGCATTTGAAATGTAAATAAAGAAAATAATAAAAAGAAAAGAAAAGAAAAAAAAAAGCTTGTAGAGTGTAAAGGAAGGCTTTACCAGTGGAAATGTTCTTTAAAGGCATTTCTAATACACACTTAGATGGAATTAGCATGATTCAAAATCAAGAAGTAAATATAAAAACATAGAAGCATAATAGAAGATTTCCAAAAATAAATAAAAAATTGTGAGCGGAGAAGCTTCCGTCCCACTTTTTTCCACTTGATTTGCCGAGAACACAGGTTTTGCTCTCAATGCAGGAGTGCTCATCTTCTCTGTCTTCAAATATCGTTTATAGATGTTTCTTTTGCAGCATCTGGCAAAATATTTTGCTCCTTTAATTTGCTCTCAGACTCAGCTTTCAAAAGCAATTTCCTCTTTTCGATTTGGTCAAAAGGAGGGGCAGAAAACCATGAGGTTGGGTATTATTTGGAGGAAATATAGTTCTGCCTTTCTTCTTGGAGCCTCTTAGGGGATACAGACCAGGAAAGGCCCACATTATCCCAATTGAGTCATCCATTCCTTCTACCAGCATCGCTTCAGGGGAGAGACACAGGGAACAATGGCTGCTTTTATTGTTTTTCTATCAAATGATCAAATATACTCTAGAGAATTTCACATGGGGTGACATGAGAGTGGGACTGATGGGAGCCCTTTTGGCTGTATTACATCAGATTAAATCTGGCAGCATGTGAAAACTCTTATTCTGCGCTGGTGGTTTTTTTTTTTTTTTCCAGAGTATGCTGGAACTTGTATTGTGTGCTAAGAAATTAAGGTAGAGGAATCTATGGAGTTCATGACTATTTAAATGGGTTAAATATTTATATATTATCCTTCTGAAAGATGTGATGATAGGATCCAGGTAAAATGTGTCAGTGTGCAAATATACTTGCTACTGAATACCCGAGTTTGATCCTTGTAACTTATAGGAAAGTGGAGTGCGAGAACTCACTTTGGAAAATTGTCTTCTGATTACATGTACATTGGCTTGAATATACCCATCCCAAGAGCAATATTAAAAAATAACAATTTGGAAAAGAATTCTGTAATTGAAGGATTTTTTTTGTCAAGAAATAAGACAAATGGCGAATCACTTCAGAAAACTTCATAAGTTAAAAAATCAGAAAAGAATGCTATCACATGTGCAGCTTGTCTTTACTATCTGCTGGCTCTTAGGTCAGTTATTAATGTAAGGGTAATGTAAGTTACAAATGTTTACTCTTGACTAAGACATTTATGTCTGTTATCAGATTGTACCTTTTATGGGCATTCGATCATGTATGCTACATAATGACAATTTTTTCCTGTAACCCCCTCTTGCAATATTATGTATGAGTATGTTATATGTGACATGACTATTTAGATGGAAGGATTTAAGATTGAAACTTCATATTGTAGCCTCTATGCCTTTTTCTGTTGCTCCCATACCCCACTGGCCAAGTCCCCTTTCTACTTTTTTGGTTGTTTCAGTTACTAAAGATAACAAATTCTTTCTGAAGACTGAACCAGAAGCTTCAGATAAGAGAAAATATTCAGTATTGCATTTCTGGGCCTGAATTATCCCACTCAGTAAGATATTTTCTGGTTGAATCCACTTACCTGGGAAACTCTGAGACTATGACATATATACAAATGACTGAAAGGTCAATTTTTTCAATGATTTTCAGTGGTACCACTTTTGCCTAACATTTTGTATGTGTGTGTGTGTGTGTGTGTGTGTGTGTGTGTGTGTGTGTGTGTGTGGTTTTTCATGGCAGGGTTTCTCTGTATAGCCCTGGCTGTCCTGGAACTCACTTTGTAGACCAGGATGGCCTCAAACTCAGAAATCTGCCTGCCTCTGCCTCCCAAGTGCTTGGATTAAAGGCATGCACCAACACCTCCCGGCTTGCCTAACACTTTTATGTGCTGAATATTTTGAACAAATGAGCTGTGGCATTAATTCTTGTACATTTCCTATAAACTGCTGTTAACATTAGAAATAAAAACAATTTTAACACAAATCTGCAAACGTTTCTCAACTGTAATAGAATTCGAGGCCAGTCCATGACAGTGTTTTTGGATTATTAAGTGACTTAGTCAAACACCACCCTTTCCCAACCTTCTGTATCATCAGATCCAGGTACCTTCCTATAGGTTGGCATTTAAAAGTTTCTTTAGAAATCACTCAAGGACATATTTTAGTAGAGAGTATACTCTACATATTCCCAAGATGAGTGAGCAGGAGGTCACTTTCCCAAGAGTGAGACTTCATAAGTCTTCAAGGTTGAAGAACCACGTGTGGTTTGATTGGACTCAGAGGCCTAGAAAAGCTGACCTAAGAGGTAAGTGTTTTAAGTGTCTAAAATCACTTTAAAAAATGTATTTTAAATTTTAATAATTTGAAAATATCCTACTGGCTTTTATTGAAAAGCAAAATGTTCCATTTCATCTGGGCTTAGTTATATATGAGGGTGAGAGGGAAGAAAGTGTATTAGTTGGAGGGTAATTATGTACAAAATTGTTCAAAATTTTTAAAAAAGTCAAGTTTTAAAATTAGAAATCAGAAAGGAAAAATATAACCCTTCTTCTACCTTTTAGATGCTTCCTGGTAAGAGAGTAAATCATATGGGCTGATTAGAACAGTGGGAATCTCTAAGAAAAAAATGTCTTGGAAATCAAGAAGGGAGACACAATTAGGAGGTTTTTTTTTTTTTTTTTTTTTTTTTAATTATTTAGTGTAGTCAAGAGGAGTTCTGAAAACTTTAAAACTAACATAAAAACAGGAGTTTAAGAAAACATGAAATGTTCTAGAGCAACGAACTCCTAAGGAAATGTAGCTTATGCATGAGAAAAATACTTTTGCCTGGCAGGGGTGGCACATGCCTTTAATACCAGCAATTGGGAGGCAGAGGCAGGTGAATTTCTGTGTTTGAGGCCAACCTGGTCTACAGAGTCAGTTTCAGGACAGCCTGGCGAAAAAGAGAAACCCTTTCTCCAACTCCCCCCAAAGAAACAATATTTCATAGTTGAAGAAAGTGTTTTAATTGTCATAAATATCCAAACTTTAATACTGACAGACAAACTAGGGTCTGGAAAAACACCAAATGTTCCAGAGAAAAAAATATTAAGAGATGAAGCCTATGCATTTCAAATAATACATTCACTCTTGAAGAATGTGTTTAAATTGTCATAAACATCCAAAGATTGAATGTCACTATGCAAAAACAGTAGTCCATCAGAAGCTGATATTTCTTCCTGAGAATAAAGCTGCAGATTCACACAGAAGGGATGAGATGATTAGTGTGTGTAGGAATAAGTAAACTCCATGGTAAGAAAAAAATATCAACGCATAATTTTATTACTGAAATTAAGAAAATCTCAATTTTTATTCTTTTTAGTTACTCTATACACATTGGCACAGCTGTACTCCAAGCTGAGATCTTTAACTTTTTTTGATATAATGGAAATCACAGGCATGTTTTTCAGATTCCAAATGCCTTAGATACACCAAAATATTTAGTATTATATAGAGCAATTTTGAATTTACAGGAAAAAAGTGATTCTTGACTTATAGGCACTTTCAAGGATGGGGACGTATACAGATCATGTCCAGAACAATTGTGGTTCTCTACCATTTCTCAAAAACATCCATTCCTCTTTCCTTCCTCTCCATCCTCAGTTATCTCTCCTGTTAGACTGCAGGCCCCAGCTTGATATCCTGTACTTGGATTGTATCTATGTCTCAAGTGCCTTCTGTAGAATGCACTTTTTTTTCCCTATAGAATTGGGTGAGGGCACATGCCTGTGATCTAGCTCCTTCTAAGCTGAGTTAGGAAGATCTGCAATACAAGACCAAGGACTTTTTAAAAATTTTGTGAACACCTGTAGAATTTCTAAAATCCTTACATTTTAAATATAAATCCACAATTTTCAGTGTACATTTTCAGTCAGTTCATATCATGGACTTGTCCAAAAATTTCCCTTGTTTCCATGCTACACAAATTATAATTAGTATTGAGATCTGGTCTATTAATAGAGATTTTCTTGCTTTGTTTTGCTGATTTAAGCATGTTCAGTCCCCTGGCAGCTCATTGTGATAGCTCTTGGAATCCTCTGTTCCTTTCAGCTGGTAATTGTTGCAGTGTTTGTGACAGGGAGTAATTGCAATATACCTTCTTTAACCTTCTGCCTAAAGAATAGCTTTAGACATTAACTATGCAGGTATACAGGCTGTCCATTGTTCTGTCTATGCTCAGGGGATAATTCAGAGTCTCTGGAGTTATACTTTTTTTCCTGACAAACTGCAGTGTTCTGTTGCCTTTCATACTTAATCTGTTAACTCTGGGGCTGCTTAGCGTTCCCCTGTTCTGTCTCATTTTTGGTTATGTTCCTTTTGAGAACCTTGTGATAGTCTACTCTCTGAGCTCAGGTGATGGTGAACTTACTGTAAAAATTTTTGAAAAACACCTGTGAAAAGAACCAATGGCCTTCTTTTTATATTTCTTCAATGTATATTGAGGTCATGCTTAAGTAAGAAGACTTCATCTGTACAGAGAAATTAAAGGTTATATTACACATCATATGCTCCAAGAATTGTGCCATTTTAACATGATTTTTAGTTCACATTTTCAGAGTGTGCTAAGTATTCACTAAATATTTTATCGAGGTAATTATCTGTAAATCTGTGCTGTAAAATTGAAGTGAATATAAGTTACTTCCACCATGATTTTATTCAGCTTTATTATCTATTTTACAGTAAACTTAACTTAGAGGAAAATTGAAGTATCTGTTTCTATAGTGAGTTAATTGAAGTAGTAATTTATTTTTTTATTTTGTGTTCTTTTTCATTTAAAAATTTTTATTAGATATTTTCTTTAATTACATTTAAGTGTCATCTCCTTTCCTAGTTTCCCCTCCAAAAACCCCCTATAACCTCCCCCCTCCCCCTGCTCCCCAGCCCACCCACTCCCATTCCTGGTCCTGGCACTCTCCTATAATGGGGCATAGAGCCTAAACAGGACAAAGGGCCTCTCCTCCCATTGATAGCAGACTAGGCTATCTGCTACATATATAGCTAGAGCCACAATTTCCACCATGTGTTTTCTTTGATTGGTGGTATAGTTCCAAGGAGCTCGGAGGGTACTGGTTAGTTCATAATGATGTTACTTCCATGGGGCTTCAGACCCCTTCAGCTCTCTGGGTATTTCTCTGGCTTCTTCATTGGGGACCTTGTGCTCTGTCCAATGGATGACTGTAAGCATCCACTTCTCACTTCTGTATTTGCCAGGCAGTGGCAGAGCATCCCAGGAGACAGCTATATCAGGCTCCTTACAGCAGGCTATTCTTGGCATCTGCCTAGAGTCTGGGTTTTTTTGGTTGTTTATGGGGTGGATCCCCAAGTGGAGCAGTCTCTGGATAGTCGTTCCTTCAGGTTCTACCCCAAACTTTGTCTCTGTAACTCTTTCCATGGGTATTTTGTTCCCCATTCTAAGAAAGACGGACACATACACACTTTGGTCTTCCTTCTTCTTGAATTTCGTGTTTTGCAAATTGTGTCTTGGGTATTCTAAGTTTCTGGGCCAATATCCACTTATCAGTGAGTGCGTACCACACATCCTTAATCATCAGGGAAATACAAATCAAAATAACCCTGAGATTCTACCTCACACCAGTCAGAATAACTGAGATCAAAAAATTCAGTTGACAGAAGATGCTGGCAAGGATGTGGAGAAAGAGGAACACTCCTTCATTGATGGTGTGATTGAAAGCTGGTACAAACACTCTGGAAATCAGTTTGGCAGTTCCTCAGAAAATTGGACATAATACTACCAGAAGATCCCTTTCCTGGGCATATACCCAGAAGATATTCCAACTGGTAATAAGGACACATGCTCCACTATGTTCATAGCAGCCTTATTTATAATAGACAGAAGCTGGAAAGAACCCAGATGTCCTCAACAGAGGAATGAATACAGAAAATGTGGTACATTTACGCAATGGAGTACTACTCAGCTATTAGAAACAATGAATTCATGAAATTCTTAGGAAAATGGATGTATCTGGAGGATATCAACCTGAGTGAGGTAACCCAATCACAAAAGAACACACATGAAGTACTAATTTATGAATGTTACAATAGAACACACATGAAGTAATAATTTATAAATGTTAAGATAGTAAATGAAAGTAATGATATGTGTTGGCTGTCCACATGAAGCTTTTCTCTCTAATCTTAAATATTGATATGTATTTCTTAAAGGTATTTTGATATTATAACTGTGATTAATTTAGTTTTTTAGTATAGTCAAAAAAACATGAGCTGCATGAAACTCTAAACTGCCACCATAACTGTCACACCATGCAAAGTGACATTGACTTAAAGGAAGGAATGATGAAAAATAAATCTTTAGATTGCAATCCAGGGGAGGAACTTCGTGAGTCCCTGTATAGAGAACAGAACAGATGGTACAACAAAACCAAGACTCTTTTAGATTCCTCATAGCACCCATGTATGCAGCATGGGAAGACCATGAGTATGGAAATGCATCATTGTTTATTATTTCTTCTCTGGAAGCTTTCAAGTACCCCCAGCATCTTAAGATGCTTGTGATCTTTGGGTTAATCATTTGGGGGTTCCTTATTTCATGTAGAGATGTGAAAACTCAGAAATCCCTATTTCTATTAGGAGAATGTTAAAGTTTCTAGAAGTCAGGTTCTGTTTGGCACACCTATTCCCCCCTAGGGAGAGAACTCCAAATCAGTACCCCTGAGAATTTTGATTGTTTTGGTCAAAGGGAAAATACGAGTCTCAGACTTTGTTGCTGACAGAACATGGAAGTTTTTGCAAGAGAATATTTACAAACGTTTTATGCTAAAGTGGACTTACAGCATTTACACGGATGCAGTTGTAAGAAGAGTTTTGTGTTTGTGTATGTGTGTTTCCCATCTGACATGTTTTGAGAGAGCTGGGCTGTTTGTAAAATAGGGACCCTCCCTGAAGCAGACAAGGGAGTTTCAACAAGGTGTGCGCATGTTGTAACTCTGTCAATGACACAGTGAATGAAGACGAAAAGATGAAAAGATCAAGTGTCACAAGGAATCTTTATTACCCATGCATGTCATTTTTCTGACACAGTTTATCAATCATCATTAACTACTTTTGTCAAGATTTGGAAATAACAAAGAGCTCTTGTATATGATCTCACTACTCTGTGATAGTAGGATGTGATGATTTTCATTATGTCAGGATTAATATATTTAAAACTGGCACATTATAAAATTTGTGACAGGAAAAGGAAAAGCTCCAAAACAATCTTTGAAGTATTCCAGATCCATGAAAAAACTCTTGTGCCATTACTGTAAAATAACTTAATTAGCTGTATAAGATAGAATAATGATGTAATCCCTATGATTATGAGGTTGAGGGAGGAGGATTATAACATTCAGTAATATAAGGACATCCCAGAAATTTTAGTCAGCCTGAGCTACACATTGATACCTCATCACAGAAAGTGAAGTTTGGAAATAAACTTACTTATAGAGCATGGGATTTCCCAGCCCCTCTCTAAAAATATTCATATTGAGAGGATCTTGCAAAATAAACTGTACACATTTTAATGTATTCAACTTTTAACATTTGGGCATGTGGGCACAAAACTGAAGGCATCAACATAATCAGATGAACAGACTATCAACACCAAAACCTCTCTCATTTGTCTCTTACTTCTCTTAAGGTAAGAACATTTATAACAAACCTTGCCAAAATGCTAAGTGCATAAATGTATGTGGATGAGTGTGGGCACAATGCATTACTGCAGATCTAGAATTTTGTCAGCAGTTTAACTGCCTCTGAGTAGCAAGTGCTCATTGCCTACCTCTGGCCCCTGGTATCTCACAAACCTCTGCTTTATAGAACTAGGGTTAAAAAACCTGATCTGCATGGAATCATATTGTGTAGTCCTATATCCAGTGTGTTTCACTCTGCACCCCATCCTCAAGTTCCGTGATGTTTGTCACATAGGTCAGCATCTTGCTTTTGGGTTTGTTGTGAGATATGATGTTATTCTGTAGCTCAGGATGACTTGGAACACACAATGTAGAAAAGACTGACATGAAAGTCATTATTTAGCTTTGGACGACCTCAAACTGGTAGTGATCTTCCTGTCTCTGTTTGGAGTTCTCATGTTATAGGCTTAAGTCATCCTGCCAAGCTCATTCATTTTCCTTTAAAGGATAAACAGTATTCTTTTGTGTGTATATGCTACATTTTCTCTAATAACTCATTCATGATTGACACAGGAAATATTTCTAGATATCTAGTGTTATTAACAATGTTTCATAGATCATGGGTGTGCAAGGGTGTTTGGACATTATATAATTTCACTTTCTGAGACCTATGGGATTTTACTTTTTATTTTAAACACAGACTTAATAAATATATTCTGCTGATAACACAATATGAGGAACTAATAAGTATAACAATTTACCTTCTCTGTTGTAGGCAGAGGTGTTAAATACTGGTTCTGCTATGGTATTAAATGTTACTATTTCATCATGAACAAAATTACATGGAGTGGATGTAAGCAGAACTGCCAGCATTACAGCTTACACCTTCTGAAGATAGATAATGAAGATAAACTGATACTGTAGAGGTTTACTTGTCCCTTATTTTCTTAGACTCTGTCTCTAACCCTGAATAATGAAGTACTGAATCCAGTTTTTTTTCCATTTGTTTATTATTTTCCTATAATGTGAACAAAACTGTGGGACACAAGTCTGTTATGTGCAAACTCATTACTGTAGAGACACGTGTGTGTTTCCATCTCCTCCCTTTCTCAGGAGTGTACAAGAGAGTCCTTTAGAAAGCATGTCTTTCCCAGATGAAGTGTAATCCTTCATTTATCTCTATAGTGTGCCAAGAAAACCCAATCATTCTAGGGTTTGCTCTTTGGAACCTGGAAGTGAGGCTGCCTGAGATGAGTAATCAGATGACACCAGGAAAATTAGTTGTGCTCTGGTCCTGTCTGCAAAATGAGATGAAATGTGGAATTAAATGGTTGATAAGTTAGGTCCAAAGAGATTTTCACTGAAACTGCCCACAATATTTACAGAATAGTATTTTTATGTCTTGTAAGAAAGATATCCATCTTTAGAAATGACTATTTAAAAGAAAACAAAGTTTCCAAGCTTCTGTCATTCCCTACTTAAATTATTACTTATGAAAACTTTTCACATATGAAGACCATATTTTTTCTAGAAAACGACTGCAGGGTAACCTTGAAAACTTTCTTATTTATAACATGGTATGATATTTATACCTCAATTTAATAAATATTTAGGTAATATTCTAAAAGGCTATTTAATGTCAAATAATAGTATTATTTTCCCTTTGATACAGTAAACATAAACAATTTTTTAAAATTATTATTATTATTATTATTAGTCTTAGTCTTAGTTGTGGTGGTAGTAGTAGAAGTAATAGTAGTATTTTATTTACTCTATTTACATTCTGCTCCCTGCCCTTCTCCTGGTCAATCCTTTCGTAATCCATCCCTGTCCTCCTTTGATTGGACGGGGGCTCGCTAGGCATACCCACAACCTGACACAACAAATCTCCATGAGGCTAGGTGTACCTGCTCCGATTGAGGCTAGACAAGACAGCCCAGTCACAAGAACATAACTCATATATAAGCAACAGCCTTTATTATACATTTTATAATATAGATACTGCCTACTAGAGTTGTTTAGAACTTACATTGAAGGCCAAGGTGTACATATGCAGGGAGGCTGAGGTCCAACCCCATGTCTGTTCTTTGTTTTGTGGTTCCATCTGTGAGATTCCCAGGGCCTTGGTTAGTTAATTCTCTTGGTCTTCCTGTGGAATTCCTATCCCCTTCAGAGCTAACAATCCTTCCACCTGTTCTTTCTTAAGAGTCCTCAAGCTCCATCCACTGTTTGACTATGAGTGTTTGTGTAAGTATGATTCAAATTGTGGACCAAAACTTACAGAAGACAGTGATGCTAGATTCCTGTTTGCAAGCATAACTGAGTATCATTAGTTGGGTCAGGGATTGATGATTCTCCATGGGAAGTGACTCAAGTTAAGCTGGTTATTGGTTGGTTATTCCCTTAGACTTTGCACCAACCCCAATCCCTGAGATTCTGGTAGACAGGATAAGTTTAGGGACAAAGTTTTTTGGATATGTTGGTGTCTCTGACACTCCTCCAGGATTCTTTATTGGCCACAGGAGGCAGCCTCCCTAGGCTACATAGAGATAGAGCTAAGGACACCACATTGATTCTTGTGTACTTTCCCTATCATTGGTATCCATAACTTTTGGAAGATGTCCTAACCAACCCCCCATCAGTTGCAGATTTCCATTCATTCACATGCCCATCAGCCCATACTCCCTCTCCTATGCACAACAGATTCTGAACCTGACTGATCTTTGGATCTTCTTTTTAACTCAATTTCCTCCCTCCATCTTCCTTCTATGATTATTCCATTCCTGCTTCCAAGTGGGACTCAAGCATTCTTGCTGTGTCCTTTTTTCTAGCCACTGGGTTCTGTGGAGGGTATCATGGAAACCTTAATTTTATGTATAATATCAACTGATAAGTAAAGACACTCCATGAATGTCATTTTGGGATTTAGTTACCTCATTCAGGGTGATATTCTCAAGTCCCATTGATTTGCCTGAAAAAAATCATGATGCTTTTTTTCATAACTGAATAATATTCCATTTTGTAGATAAAGAACATATTCTTTATCTATAATTCAGTGAAGTGACACTTAAGATGTTTACAATTTCTAGGTATTATGAATAAAACTTCTATGAACTTTCTGACAATGAGTCTTTATGGGATGGTGGAGCATCTTTGGAGTATATGTCCTGGAGTCGAATAACTGGTTCTTGAGGTAGACCTATTGCCAGTATCCTGAGAAACCTCCAAATTAATTTCTAAAGTCATTGCACAAATGTGGCATCCCACCAGCAGTGTAGTAGTGTTCCCCTTTTTCCATATCTTGGTTGGCATGTGCTATCAATTGACTTTTTAATCTTAGCCATTCCTATTTGTGTAAGACTTGATCTCAGTTTTGTTTTGATTGGCTTTTCCCTAGTGGCTAAGAGCTTTGAACATTTATTAATGTGCCTCTTGCCCATTTGAGATTCTTCTGTTGAGAATTCTCTGCTTAACTCAGGCATAGTAGATGAAATAGAATGAATCAATACATCAGTCTAAAAATGATAAATCTAAAAAATTAGAACCTTAAGTAGGGAGATTGTTAGTTCAAGGACAACCTTTGTTAAATTCTGAGACTAGGTATAAGAAAAACAGTCACAAATCATGTCATGAACCCAGAACATTAGAAGATTTTATGTTAAATAGCTAATTGAACTGGCATCAATTTGATATAAATAGGAAATCAGTTTAAAAATGAATATGGTGGGACTGAGTGGTGGGAGGACAGGACAGCAGAGAGTGACATAGGGATGCTGGAAACATTTCCTGCTTGTTCTCTCATCCAACAGACTGAAATTTCATCATAACTTGTGTTATTTCCTTTACAGAAATTCCTTCAACTCCATATTATTCCAGACAATTACTGAATTGGATTGTCATATGATAAGATAAAAAAGGAATGGGCATGGATTGACAATGGCTCATCTAAACTGTGAGTTGCTGAATACTTCAGACTCTCACACTCCCTTGGGGATTGAGAAGGTTGTCTGCAAAGAGTTTTGTCCATTTCTCATGGTTTTCCTCATTTTCTATGGAGCTCAGGTGTAAGGACAATTTGCATAAGGCAGTTCCTGATCAAGTGTTATAAAAGAAAGATGTATAGTTGAGGAGCTGACCAAAAATTACTTAGTATTGCATACATCTAAGGATTATGTGTTCTAACATGGGAAGGGCACTAGAAAGTCAACAACTTAAGATGGTGTAAAGTAAGGGAATGTTCATGACAGATATAATGAGTCTGAGTATATCAGATATTCATTTGACATTTTTTTATTGTTGTTATATTATTGTCAGTTATTTATAAATATAAGAACCTGTTTATATGTACATACATATGTATGCTTACCTTACATTTAAAGATGTGTTGTGTGAATCTCAAGTTTATTGATTACCTATAATCTGTTAGAAATTTGTTTACTGATAATTTTATTAATAATATTACTTTTTCTTGAGTATCACATATATACATCAAATAATATAGGAACATAACTGCCCCTACTCCTACTCAAATCTCTGACATGTTCCCTTATAACTATTGTCCTCCTAATTAACTGTCCAGAGGTGCATTGTTGTAGGCCATACACTGGAACAGGAAACCCAACATTGGCACACCCTCAATAAAATATTGAATCTCACATTTTCATCAGCCGTCACATAATAATGATTTCTAAAAAGAAATAATCTTTAAAAAAATTCATCTTGTCAAGTAGGCAGTATTCCACAGAGCCTTCCCACTTCTCTGGTGCTTACATTTTTCTATTTCCTCTTCCCTGCTGTTCCCTGAGTCTTGCTGGTTGTATGGAGGGGAAGAAGTTGATGTAGATATCTGCGTTAGGGATCAGTACATAAACACTTCTCCAAAGCATGTTGGACAATTCTGCCTCACTGCATAGACTCTGCCCCACTGAAAAAAGAAGCTTTCCTGATGGAGGTTGAAAGCAACACAGGTCTAGGCTACAGCTATAAATATTACCCACTGTAAACTTAACAGAGAGATTGTACCAAGTTCCAACCTAGGGCATGTGAATTTCCCAATCTTGTATTTGATTTAGATTACAACACCAAGCATGCTTGCCTCCTATGTTAAATGCCTCAGTTCCAATAAGTAACCATTTATTTATCCTATCACATATTTGTCTATCACATCACCATTGTAGCATGCAAGTTCCGGTGCAGAAAAAGAGTACTCTTACCTCTTCTCCCCTGGAACCTGCAGATAACCTACTAATCCTTTGAAAGTCAGCACAGTGGAAGATATTTAGATACTGGTTTGAGATTGACTTCTGTATGTCTTGATGTCAAAATGAGGAGTATCCTAAGCAACAAGGCCTTATCACATAGTTATGGGACCCAAAGGAAGTAGCAATATCCTGTTCTATGTGGCACTGCTCTGTCATCTCCCTGACCAATCAGTAATTTCTCTGTAGGTATACTTTGCCTTGCACTGTGGTTTTCTTTTAAAAACTCATATTTTCTGTAATTGTAACTCTTTTCTAAAGTTTAATTTTGATTTTAGTTATACTTTTCATAGAATATATCGTGATCTCTTTCCCTCACCACTGAATACTCCTTGTTGTTCCCTGCCTTCCTATAGCCTCAGAATCATGTTATATCACTCTGCATAAGAAAAAAAGAAAGAAAGAAAGAAAGAAAGAAAGAAAGAAAGAAAGAAAGAAAGAAAGAAATCATAACATAAAATCAAGCAAGTAAATAAACTAAGCAAAATCCCAATAAGACAAAAATTACCACCCCCCAAAACAAACAGACAAACACACAAACACACACACACACACACACACACACACACACACACACACACACACACGACTCTATACCACTGAGGAAATATGGAGTCTGTTTTGTCTTGGTCAACTATAAGCTTGGTAACTAGTGGTTTTCCTTAAGGCCTTATATACATCCTTAGTTTTAGTTTACACCTCCTTTATTCTCTCCTGTTCCCTATTTTCCAGGTCACAATCTTCCATTGTCCTTGAGCCCTCAGAATCCAAATCATATATGTACCATTTTTATCTGGTTTGTTAATTTCATTGAGAAATACAAAATTTGAGAAATGCAACTCATAATTCTTTGTTCTTTAACAACTTTGCTAGGTAGTGATATTTTAAGGTGCTTTTTACATATTTTTAAAATAATATTAATTTTTATTATTTTGTTTATATTTTGAGATAGCGATTCATCTCACCCAGGCTGTCCTTGACCTCATGATCCTCATGCATCCTTTCCTCAAGTGCTGAGACTACAGGCAGGCATCCATCTCAGGCCTGACTTTTATCTCTTGACAGATATCAGTTATACTTATTTTATATTTGCTAGTTGATAGTCCTATTTTCTGTACCTATGTGGGTTTTTTCCTTTTTTATCCAATTTTTATTAGGTATTTACTTCATCTACATTTTAAATGCTATCTCCAAAGTCCCCTATACCCTCCCCCACTGCTCCCTATCCAACCACTCCCCCTTCTTGGTCCTGGTGTACCCCTGTACAAGGGCATATAAAGTTGGCAAGACCAAGGGGCCCCTCTTCCCAATGATGGCTGACTAGACCATCTTCTGCTAAATATGCAGCTAGAGACACGAGCTCTGGAGGTGGTGGTTAGTTCATATTGTTGCTCCACCTAAAGGGTTGCAGACCCCTTCAGCCTCTTGGGTACTTTCTTTAGCTCCTCTATTGGGGGCCCTGTGTTCCATCCAATAGTTGACTGTGAGTATCCACTTCTGTGTTTGACAGGCACTGTCATAGCCTCACAAGAGACAGCTATATCAGGGTCCTTTCACCAAAACCTTGCTGGTGTATGCAATAGTGTCTGCATTTGGTGGCTGATTATGGGAGGGACCCCTGGGTGGGGCAGTTTTTGGATAGTCCATCCTTTTGTCTCAGCGCCAAACTTTGTCTCTGTAACCACTTCCATGTGAGTTTTGTTCTCAAAACTAAGAAGGGACGAAGTGTCCATATTTTGGTCTTTGTTCTTCTTGAGTTTCATGTGTTTTACAAATTGTATCTTGGGTATTCTAGGTTTCACAGCTAATATTCACTTATCAGTGAGTACATATTATGTGAGTTCTTTTGTGATTG
>NW_018392969.1:0-8637 GCF_900095145.1 Mus pahari
CATCATAACAATGGCAATGATGTGGTGTCCTTTACAGAGCTCACTGGGAAAAATTCCTGCTAACATTCCAGCATGGGAAATGTAAGTTCCAAAACCACTAGACTAGAAAGAAGCCCTCTGCAGAGGTGTGTCTACTTTCCTAATACTGCATATACAAAGTGCATTTAGGAATCAACATCAATGACAAGAAAAAAATTATGATACATTAATTAATTCCATTTAAAAAATATAACAGTATTTAAAACAGCTTGTCAACTTATTAGGAAACTGAGGTGATACTCTGTTTTGAGTGGACAACAGAAGTTTTCATGAATACTGTGATTTAACTTACGCATTTAGAAAGAACAAGAGTCACACTATCTGACAGGGCAGTGAGATCTCCTACTGAGTTTACACAAGACTAAGGCTTCAGCTCTCAACTGTACACGGTGTTTATACATACTTGAAGTTGTCAGTGAAATGTTGGTACAGTGTAAGCAGGACTGGAGCAGAGGTGAATGACCTCACTGTGATCCAATGAGCTGTCTGCATGCTAAAGCTGACGGTCCACTTCATGGTCAAGAAAGGGCCACCCAGATCGCTTGGCCTTCAAAGTAGCACCCATACAGTTCTGAACCCATGGGACTTAGGACTGCAGAATTAGAGATGAAAGTTCTTTGGGAAAACTGGGATCAAAATTCAGTGTCAAGAATCCAATTATAATATGGAATTAAATAACTGGAGCAGAACTAGTTAACTGGCTGAGGAACGGGCTATCAGATAGTGTTGCTCAGGTATGGCCTAGTCTCCCATCTAAGATTCCTTTTTTAAAAACAGTAGTGCTCATCTTTTTTCTCTTCTCACCACCTTTTTTAAAGGTGGAATTAAGGTTTTTGCCAGCAAACATAAAAACAAACAAATAAAAATCATCACAGCAAAAACAAAACCAAACTCTAAATGTTCCTAGCGAGAGGAGAACCTGGCTAAGGAAAGTAAGTCAGGAGCCCGTTTTTCACAGACTGCATGGGGGGCTGTGACAGTAAGTCAGGTGCCTGTTTCTCACAGACTGCACGGGAAGGGTAGGGGGGCTGTGACGATTCAGCTGGGCTGCTTAGCTTGGAGCAACACAGGATGTAGCAAACCTGGCCCTGAAGAGGCACTTAAATGTGATCATTTAGTGACAACGTCCCCTCTGAGAGTCGTCACACAGGATATGAAGAGGCTGGATTCTTAAACAGGACCCAGCATTTTGCTGTATAGAAGAAAGACACCTCAGTGACAAAAACAGACACTACCTCAGAGTAAAAGGCAGGAAAACAACTTTCCAAGCAAATGGTCCCAAGAAACAAGCTGGAGTAGCAATTCTAGTATCCAATAAAATAGACTTTCAACCAAAGGTTATCAAAAAAGATGGGGAAGAACACTAAATACTCATCAAAGGGAACCCCACAAAGATGTACTCTCAATCCTCAGCATCTAAGCACCGAATGCAAAGGCACCCACATTGTAAAACAAAGAAACAAACAAACAAAACCAAAAACACTGCTGAAGTTCATAGCACACATTGAACCTCACACAATAATATCAGGAGACTTAAAAACCCCATTCTCACCAATGGACAGATCCTGGAAACAGAAACTAAACAGAGACACAGTGAAACTAACAGAAGTCATGATTAGATGGATTTAACAGATATGTACAGAAAATTTCACCCTAAAACAAAAGACCCTTCTTCTCAGCACCTCAAGGTACCTTCTCCAAAATTTACCATGTAATTAGACTCAAAACAAGCCTCAACAGATACAAGAAGATTGAAATAACCCAATTCATATTATTAGATCACCACAGACTAAGGTTGGTCTTCAATAACAACAAAACTAACAGAAAGCCCACATACACATGGAAGATGAACAACTATCTACTCAATGATAATTTGGTCAGGGAAGAAATAAAGGAAGAAATTAAAGACTTTTTAGAAATAATGAAAATGAAGGCACAACATACCAAAACTCATGGGACATAATGAAAGCAATGCTAAGGTGAAAACTCTTAACTCTGAGTGCCTCCATAAAGAAACTGGAGAGAGCACACTAGCACTTTGACAGCACACCTGAAAGCTCTAGAACAAAAAAAAGCAAATTCACCCAAAAGGAGTAGATGGCAGGAATTAATCACACTCAGGGCTGAAATCAACCAAGTAGAAACAAAGAGAACCATACAAGGAATCAACAAAACCTCGAGCTGGTTCTTTGAGAAAATCAACAAAATAGATAGACCTTTAGCCAGACTAACTGGAAGGTAAGAGACAATATCCAAAGTAACAAAATCAGAAATGAAGAGGGAGACATAACAACAGAAATTGAGGAAATTAAAAAAAAAGCATCAGATCCTACTATAAAAGCCTATATTCAACAAAACTGGTAACTGTAGATGAAATGGATGATTCTCTACACAGATACCAGGTATCGGAGTTAAATTAGGATCAGATAAACCATCTAAACAGTCTCATAACCCCTAAAGAAATAGAAGCGGTCATTAAAAGTCTCCCAACCAAAAAGAGCCCAGGATCAGATGGGTTTAGTGCAGAATTTTATCAGACCTTCAAAGAGGACCTAATTCCAATATACTTCAAAATGGACACAGAAGGAACACTACCCAATTCGTTCTATGAAACCACTGTTACGCTGATACCAAAACCACACAAAGACTCAACAAAGAAAGAGAACTTTACACAAATTTCCCTTATGAATATCAATGCAAAAATGCTCAATAAAATTTGCACAAGTTGATTCCATCAAAAATATCATTCACCACGATCATGTAGGCTTCACCCCAGGGATGCAGGGATGGTTCAATATATGGAATTCCATTAATGTAATTCACTAATAACCAAATTCAGAGAAAAAAACCCCACATGGTCATTTCAAAATATTCAACAATGCTTCATGATAAAAGTCTTGAAAAGATTAGGAGTTCAAGGCCCATAACTAAACATAGTAAAAACAATATACAGCAAACCAGTATCCAACATCAAATTAAATGGAGAGAAACTTGAAGCAATCCCACTAAAATCAGGAACTGTCCACTCTGGTGGGGCTGAACACCCCTTTTCATGGTCTTCACTGTTGCTAGGTAACTGGGAAGGAGTTTAGCCTGAAGGTCAGAAGCTTGGGCCATTGCTTATGTGACTATTGACCATGCTCCTCTTGTGGGGGCTGTGGTACCTTAGGCAGGGGCCAGAGTTCCAGGAGCTTGAAGGAACGCCTACCATGTCATGAGGGTGAATTATGACCATCAGGGTTCAGACCTCAGCTCGACTGGAGACCAGCCTGTAATTCCCCACAGAGATGAGGGAATAAAATATGTTTTAAATGTGAAGGTTTGGGTCATCTAAGAGGTGATTGTCCCAGGAACAGAGATACAAGTAGATAATCAGGTCATGCCCCAGGAATTTGTCCTTGGTGCAGGAAAGGCAATCATTGGGTCATGGAATGTAGATCTAAAACAGATAATCAGGACCATCCCTTGTCAGGAAACGAGCAGAGGGGTCAGCTTCAGGCCCCCAGACGTCCACAGCAAGCAGATTATTAGACCATGAACTTGTTGTCAAACTAGGGAAATCCATTTCTGAACTTATCAGAACAACCCCAGAAAGTACAGGATTGGACCTCAGATCCATCACCTACATAGTACTGATACCAGAAATGGGAGTTCAGATGCTGCCTACAGGAGTTTTTGGGCCCTTGCCTCCTGGGAAGTGGGGATTACTTCTGAGCCAAAGCAGCATTATTATAAAAGGGCTACAGATATATCCAGGTGTTATAGATAACGATTATGCAGGAGAAATTAGAATTATGGCTGCTTCCCCCATGGCATTATAATTGTACCTGCTAACAAAAGAATTGCTCAAATTGGTTAAGAGTAAGAGAGGACAAGGTGGCTTTTGTTCCTCTGATGTGTACTGGGGTCAATCTATTACTAGTAAAAGACCTAACCTTAAATTAATAATTGAAGGAAAAAGTTTTGAACGATTAATAGGTACTGGGGCTGATGTAACAGTTATTAGAGGACAACATTTATCTGATACTCTCAGTAATCTTCAAGGGATTGGTTATGCCAATAACCCCAAACAAAGTTCTAAACTTCTAACCTGGAGAGATAAGGAGGGCAATTCAGGACAAATTCAACCCTGTGTCATGCCACATTTGCCTATTACCCTCTGGGGAAGAGAACTCTTGTCACAGATGGGTCTTATGATGTGCAATCCTAGTGTAGCACTGACTAAACAAATGCTAAGACAAGAATTTTTGTTTGGTCAAGGGCTAGGAAGGGAGAGCAAGGCTTTAAACCATTTGAAAGGCCTAAGCTTCACTGTAATACTAAAGGCTTGGGGTATTTTCTGTAATGACTACTGTCTTGCCTGCATCCCATGGTGATAAAATTCAATGGCTTAATAATGTCCCAGGGTGGGTTGATTAGTGGTCTTAATCTAAAGAAAAACATAGAAGCTGCCTCTCTGATTATGCAAGAGCAATTAGAGGTAGGGCATATAATAAAATCTCAGTTGCCATGGAATACACAAATATTAGTTATCAAGAAAAAATCTGGTAAATGGAGATTGCTACAAGATCTAAGAAAGGTTAATGAAATCATGGCACCTACAGGAGCTTTATATCCAGGGGTTCCATCTCCAGCAGCCATTTCTAAAGGATATTATAAAATAGTAGTAGATTTTTAAGATTGTTCCTTTACTATTCCTTTGTACCCCCAGGATTGCAAAAGATTTGCTTTCAGTGTTCCTTCTATTAATTTTAAAGTGCCTATGAAAAGATATCAATGGGTAGTTCCTCCTCAGGTCATGACCAATAGTCCTATATTATGTCAAAAATTTGTGGCACAAGGCATCCAGCCTATAAGAATGGCCAATGATATACATCACACATTACATGGATGACATCCTATCAGCAGGCAAAGATCCTCAGAATTTGCTTTTATGTTATAGAGATTTAAAACAGGCATTAGCTAATAAAGGACTACACATAGCTCCAAAAAAGTATAAACTCAGAATCCTTGTAATTATTTAGGCTTTAGACTTACAGATCAAGCCACTGATTCCCAGAATATAATTATCTATAGGGACAATTTAACAATGATTTTTCAAAAGCTGTTAGGTGATATCAATTGGCTTCACCCCTATTTAAAGCTTTCTACAGGAGAATTGAAACCCTTATCTGATATTCTTAAAGGGAGTGCTGATCCTACCTCCCTCGATCTTTAACCTTGGAAGGATTGTTGACCTTATAACAAGTAGAAAGAACTATTGAGAAACAATTTGTTACTTATATAGATTATTCTTTGCTTTTACATTTGCTCATTTTTAATACACCACATACACCTACAGGAGGCTCCTCTTAAATACATAAATTCAAAGATATCTACTAAACCTAATATCTTGCCATATTATGAGGCAGTAGCCAATATGATTATACTTGGAAGGAAACAGGCACTGATTTATTTTGGCAAAGTACAAGACATTATTATCCAGCCTTTTAATGTATACCAAAATACTTGTTTAAAGCAGCATAGTATAGATTGGTTGCCTGCTTAAATAGGATTTAAAGGCACTATAGATAATCATTACACTCAAGATAGGTTGATAAAAAATTTTAATGTACATAGGGTTATATTTCCTAATATGACATCTTTACAGCCTCTACATAATGCTCTTTTAATTTTTACTGATGGCTCCTCTAAAGGATAAGTGGGATATCTCATATCAACAAGTAGTCATAGAGATTCCTGCATTGGCTAGATGTAATCATAATAAATTTCATCTCTCTAGTCACACCTTAAGGCTCCAACATAAGATCACTAAGGAGCAGGCTAGAATGATTGTAAAACAATGCACTAACTGTCTTACATTATCTCCAGTTCCTCATTTAGGGGTTAATCCATAAGGCCTTATGCCCAATCATATTTGACAAATGGATGTAACTTATTATGCAGAATTTGGAAAATTGAAATATATACATGTCTGTATTGACACTTGTTCAGGAATCCTTTTTGCTTCTCTACATATGGGGAAAGCTTCTAGAAATGTAATTGATCATTGCTTACAATGCCTTCAATGCTATGGGATTACCTAAAGGCATCAAGACAGATAATGTGTCAACTTATACTGGAAACAACTTTTGTAAGGAATTTGGTATTGAACATAAAACTGGAATTCCTTATAACCCCATGGGACAAGGAATTATTGAAATTGGTTATCACACTCTGAAAAATTGGCTTTTAAAAACAAAAGAGGGGAGTTATATCCCTCAAAGTCACTGAAAGCACACTTGTCTTTGTCTTATTTGTTAAAAAATTTTTGCAAACTGATGCTAAAGGTCAGTCTTCAGCACTGGCATCCAGTCACTTCTAGCTCATTTGCCATGGTTAAATGGTGGACCCCCCCCCAAACTAAGAAATGCAATAGTCCTGACCCTCTTTTTATATGGGGACGAGGTTCTGTCTGTGGTTTTTCACAGAAAGAAAATGGATCCTGATGGCTGCCTGAAAGATTGGTTCATCAAGAGGACATAGAACCTGAGCCTTGCAATGATAATGATACCAATGATGAATATGGATCAAAATCCTTATCAGCCAGTTGAGTTATCCTGGAGTGTAGTCTTCACTCTTACTGGAGAGCAAGTGCTTTCTATCAATTCTCAAAGCCACCCCCCATATACCTGTGTTTAATAAAGATTAAAATCCAATTAACAGCTGGATTAGATACCTGGGACATTTCTCCAGCCCCTGGCACCTTGACTCAGTCACTCCCTATATACAAGAATACATACAGGACAAGGTATGTACATATAGGATGTGGGCAACTATTTCCTTGCTGTCATATTTTAAAGACTGATTTTTATGTCTACTCTAAGGATCAAATTAATAGAGATAAACAATATCAATGTGGAGGAGTCCATCATTTTTTTCCTGTTATTCTATAGCTAAAGTTTAAAAAGAACTAATTAAAAGGAAAAAAGAAAAAAGAACAGAATCAGGGATGGTTTGAATCCTGGTTCTCCACTTCCCGATGGCTTATAACTTTAATTTCTACACTGCTTGGACCATAAATTATAATTTTATTGCTTTTAACTTTTGGACATTTTATCTTAAAAAGATTGGTTGCCTTCATACAGGATCACTTTCAGCAAGCTCATCTATTCATCATGGCAATTATCCATCACTATGAAGAAATGCATTGATATGTCCTTCATAGCTTTGGTCTGAATGGGGAAGAGTGTGCTATAGAAAGCTGGTAGTAAGAGATGGGTAAGAGTGTTCTTGAGCTGCTATCAACCTAAGACAGAGACATACATCAATGCTATGTTTGATCTCCATGACAGGTAAGAAGGAGCAAAATAGACACTTATCTAAGACAGGCACGGTCTTCTGGCCAATGGGATTATGGAAAACAAGTAAATCTTGTGCCCCTGTCCAGCAACTGATATTGCTCATCTTTAATAAAACAAAAATGGGGGATTGTGGCTTTCCCAGCATTGAGCATTCCCTTCCCAGCCTTGAGCAGACTGAACAGACCTTGAGCACACTGGACCTTATCGACCTTAGTGGAGTCATCTGCCTTGGTTTCACATGCAAGCACCCACAGGAACTTAGAAGATTAGACTACCATGCTGACCTTGCTTTGCAACATATGCCAGCTGAAACAAAGGATGGGTTCTGTGGTATCTTCCTAAATACGTTCAGTGCTGAATATTAACCTTGAAATCTTGATCAGAACCTTGTCTTGTCTTAATTCTCTCTCCCCCTGCCTTATTTTCATTTCCAGTCCCCCATTCAGTAAACCCAGTTCATTCTTGGCTACATACCACTTCCAGACACATGCTCCTCCATGTTCATAGCAGCCTTATTTATAATAGCCAGAAGCTGGAAACAAGCCAGATGCCCTTCAACAGAGGAATGGATACAGAAAATGTGGTACATTTACACAATGGAATACTACTCAACTATTAAAAACAATGACTTTATGAAATTTGCAGGCAATTAGATGGAACTTGAAAATATCATCCTGAGTGAGGTAACCCAGTCACAAAATAACACGGGTGGTATGCACTCACTGATAAGTGGATATTAGCCCAAAAGTTCGGTATATTCAAGATACAATTCACAGACTATATAAAACCCAAGAAGAAGGAAGACCAAAGTGTGGATGCTTCAATGCTTCTTACATGGGAGAACAAATACTCAGAAGAAATTTGGAGACAAAGTGTGGAGTAGAGACTGAAGGAAAGGCCATCCAGAGACTGCTCCACCTGTGGATCCATCCCATTTACAGTCACCAAACCTGGATGTTATTGTGGATGCCAGGAAGTGCTTGCTGATAGAAGCATGATATGGTTGTCTCCTGAGAGGCTCTACCAGAGCCTGACAAATACAGAGGAGGAAGCTTACAGCTAACTATTGGACTGAGTTGGGGGTCCCTGATGGAGGTATTGGAGAAGGAACTCAAGGGGTTTTCAGCCCCTGGGGGGAAGCAACATTGTCAACCAGCTAGTACCCCTGGGGCTCCAGGGAACTAGACCACCCTCCCAAAAGTAGACATGGAGGGACCAATGGCTCTGGCCACATATGTGGCAGAGGATGGCCTTG
>NW_018392969.1:9027-21852 GCF_900095145.1 Mus pahari
ATTCAAAGGACACTGTCAATAGGACAAAACAGCAACCCACAGATTGGGGAAAGATCTTTACCAACCCTGCATCCAATCAAGGGTTAATAATCAAAATATAGAAAGAAATCAAGATGTTAGACTCCAGAGAACCAAGTAACCCTATTAAAAATGGGGTACAGAGGTAAACAGAGAATTCTCAACTGAGGAATCTCATATGGCTGAGAAGCACTTATAAAAAGGTTCAACATCCCTAGTCATCAGGGAATTACAAATCAAAATGACCCTGAGATTCCACCTCACACCAGTTCAGAATGGCTAAGATCAAAAACTCAGGTGACAGCAGATGCTGGCAAGGATGTGGAGAAAGAGAAAAACTCTTCCATTGCAGGTGGGATTGTAAGCTGAACAACCACTCTGGAAATCAGTATATCAGTTCCTCAGAAAATTGGAAATAGTTCTACCTGAGGACCCAGCATATACCCAAAAGATTCTCCATCATGTAACAAGGACTCATGCTCCACTATGTTCATAGCAGTCTTATTTATAATAGCCAAAAGCTGGGGAAAAATTCAGATGTCCCTCCACAGAAGAATGGATACTCTTGCTTTTGTAAGAGTTACTTTGGCCATGGTGTCTCTGCACAGCAGTGGAACAGTAACTAGGACACCTGACACCAACTTTGAGCCTGTATATGCATATGCACCATGAACATACATACATACACACCACAGCAACACACATAAACACCCACCATAACACATGTACATACCCCCTCTACATATATATATATATATGTATACACACTCCCAATACATACACATACAAACAACCCCAAATACACACACATATATACACACATACACAAACACATCCATCCACAGTACATACACATACAAACATACATATATACAGATATACAAGCACACATATGTACATACAAACAAGATGCTATAGCCTAGACAAAGTTTGTCTATGTGATACAAAACTATGAATTTTGAGCAAAATATGACTGAAAATAGAAAGTCATCAGAAAATGGCTCAAATCGAGAAATGAAAAACAAGGAGGGGCTTTCTTCAAATAATTTCTCCTCCTCCTTCTTTTCTTCTTCTGCCCATTTCTCCTTTCTTTCCTCTTCTATGAATTTCAGGCAAGTCTCTTTTCTACCTCAACTCTCCAGTAATTACAGCTGTGTGACATCAAATCTGTATGCTTTCTTCCTTCTTTACTCTCTGTCTGCTTTTTGGATAAGAATGAGGGAAGCAGAAATGGTTAGAGTTACTGTGGTCCATTGCCACAGTGATATAAATAGATGTGACCTCATGCTACTTCCACATGCTGTGAAGGTGTGTGTGTGCATGTGCCTGTGCTTGTGTGTGTGTGTATGTGTTAGAACATGTCTTCCAGTTCCTCCACGCTGAAAATATGTGGGATAGGGTTCTATTCCCAGAAAGCAGTAACCCATGTGAGCTGGAAAATTACCTGAAAGGCCATCTACTTATAAAGGCCAAGTGCCTCATAGACAGTGCCCCATGGGTGCTGGCTCCCCTTAATTCAGACTCTTATGTAACTGATCCAGGTCTGTACATGCCCTTATTATTCCTTCCTCAAATTGAAGATGATATGACCTCACTGATCACTGCTAAAGATGACAGGACACATGCACACACAAGAAAACAAAAATTTCCTCTCCACACCAATAGATATAGGCATACATCAAAGGTAATGAGGGTTGATATGGTAAATAATGCCATCTGGGATATGTCTACCAAGTTGGACTATTTTCTGAAGCTTGTACATTTTAAACAAACTATTATATGCAAACTGTGATAATATTCTCTGTCATCATCATTTGGTCCAAAGGGGCTAAAGGCGCAGATGGGAGTTTCTCTCTTCTTGTTTCTAATGAGGCTCTGAGGAATTCTGGTCCCATTGATGTTGCCTCAATTCATCTGCAGACAAAAATACTGTCTAGGAAAAGGACACACTATGTGGAATAGTTGACTGACAGCTCTGTTAATACAGGGTAAGCAGTCCTTCAAAATTCTGCATTACAAAGATCTGCCAGATGATCCTGGGACTGAAGGCTGAAGACTGATACTTCAACATTTTGAGGAATGAGGAACTGTCCAGGTAGTCAGCTCTCTCTCTACAAATTGGTTAAGTTTTGAAAGCTATGTTCTGTGCTTCCTATATTTTCAGGTAATATTTAAGTAATTCTTGGATTTCTGACAGGGTTGAAGGCTGGTTGTAATCTCATAGCCAATTAAAGTTATTTAGCATTGATAGAGATGATATAGATTTAAAAGAATGGTTTTCAGATGGCATACAAGCTAAAACCAGGACATAATTCAGGTGGAGAATTGTAAGCCCTTTAAGTTAGGATAGATGGTATAGTGCTCTATCTAAATTGACAAATTTGATGGTCTGGGTGTTAAGTGTATCTTATACTTTATAAGTTGCATAATTGTAATAGTTGTGCTCAATTTATATCTGAGAGATAAGAGCTTTAATTGAACAAAAAGGGAGAAATGTAGGTTGCCCTGGTGCTGTTTGTAGTTTGATGATAATTCTGCTTCCTCAAGAGGGGCTGCCCCAATGAGGAGTGGATCATGTACTCAGGGGATTTCATGTGAACCTTCTCCCTATTTTAACTGGCCAAATAAAAGCTAGAGCCTGTGATTGGGCAGTGGAAGGGAAAAGTGGGGCTGGAGGTTTTAGACATGGAGAGAGGAAGGAGAGAGGAAGATAGAGGAAGAGGAGGTAGAAGGAAGATGGAGCAGAACCACATGGCCTGGAGGAGCTGAAAGTAGATCTCATTGTTGGGGAATAGAGTAGTGTAGTGGTATATCTATCCAATCTAGGTGTGCAGTTTATAAATATAACTGAGTTGTGTGTTATTTTACAGGCTTATTGGGGTTAGAGATCTATCACAACACTCAGCCACTGGTCCAGAACTGAGCCTGTCTGCTTTCCAATATGGTGATCATGGACTAACCCTCTAAAACTACAAAAGATGATCCAATTAAATGCTTGCTTTTGTAAGCTACTTTGACTATGGTGTCTCTTCACAGCAATAGAACAGTAACTAGGACACCTGACACCAACTTTGGTCCTCTATAACATATGCAACTGGAATATACACATTCACACACACACACACACAGCAACACACATACACACCCACCATGGCACACATACAAATACAAATATACATCAACACATAACCAAGTATACATACATACAAACACCCACATCCACATCCACACACACATATATATACATGCTTGCACAAACACATACACACATACCCACAAACAAGCATAAGTTGAAGGATATTGGTCACATTGTACACCCCAATATTTGGAATGGGAAATAACTATTTCTTTTTGTACTGTGGCTCTGCCCCAACAGATGACTTTAATCCAAGATTTTTCTGCTAACAGGCATAAATAAAGTTGACCGTAGGCGAAGAGGCAGAGCAAGTAGTTAGTTGTCAGGGAGTAAACATTAAGGAATTCAGAAAAAAAGAAAGGAGGGGCTTGAGTTCAAGGGTATTTAAGTCAGAGTGAAAAAAGGAGCCTTTTCCTTCTGTGCCATCAGTGAAGTAAGAAAGTCTGTTGGCTGCTTCATTTGCCTGTCTGAACTAGTACACTTTCACTGCAGCATCTGGCTTTTGAGTTTCCCTGATAAAATCAAACCTTTGGTATTTTGTTTTAAAAACAACAAACATACACAAATACAAGCACATATATAAATACAAGCACTTACAAACACACATATGCATATACAAACATACATGCAAATACAAACACACATATGCACTCACATATACATATACAAAGAGACATATACACAAATAAACACACACACATGCACACACACATTCATATGCAAACATATATGCACACACATATACACATACAAATACACATATACACATACAAACACATACATAAGTATACACAAACACATACATATGCATATACAGATACACACATATAAACATACACTCATATACACAGAGACATATATATACATACTAACCACACAAATACACATATAAACACATACATATGCAAACACACCCATATACACATACAAACACACACATAGGCACATACAAACAGACACATATATTCACACATATGCAAATACTTGTTATGGATTGGTTCTAATGCCGTTTGTGTTAATTCAGCTCCTGAAATCACATGGGGACTCACATGTCTGTGCTGAGGGTCCCTGCCCAGTTGGTTCTGATTGGGAAATAAAGTTGCTGGCTGCTAATGGATGGGCAGAGTAGGGACTTTTAGAATTCCTGGGCAAAGTGCCTGGCAAACACCGAATTGGATGCTCACAGCCAGCTATTCGATGAAACACAGGGTCCCCAATGGAGGAGCTAGAGAAAGTACCCAAGGAACTGAAGGGGGCTGCAACCCTGTAGGTGGAACAACAATATGAACTAACCANTGTCTCTAGCTGCATATGTAGCAGAAGATGGCCTAATCGGCCATCACTGGGAAGAGAGGCCCCTTGGTCTTGCAAACTTTATATGACCCATCACAAGGGAAGGCCTGGGCCAAGTAGTGGGAGTGGGTGGGTAGGGGAGCAGGGCGGGGGGGGTATAGGGAACTTTCGGGATAGCATTTGAAATGTAAATAAAGAAAATAATAATAAAAAAAATTAAAAAAAAAGAATTCCTGGGCAAGAAACACAGGAGAGAGAGGCAGTACTGCCATGCCGGGAAAGCAGTAAAATCAGGCAGGAGAGCTGCCGAAGATGAATTAGTAATCATGTAAGAGCCAGGAAAATGGCCCTAGGAGGACTGCCCAGCAAGAGCCAGGGCAGCAAAGATGAAATATAGATTTAGTAAGTATTACCTCAGGAATATACGAAGGGAGTGTGTGCTAGCCATGTGAAGTTAGGGAGTGGCCAGGCCATTGCACTGTTAAGGCATATTAAAAATAAGACTGTGTATGTGTATTGTTCATTTGGGAACTCCAGAACATTGGAGCAGGTGGCAAGGAAATATGCCACTCAAGTCGGGAAGTATAGAGTGGATTGCCTTATTACCACTTCACATACCAACACGTATGAGCACACACACATATACCCATAACATACACATATACACATATAAACACACACATATATTCATACAAATACATGTATATATGTATTTGAACTTATATATGTATATACAAACACACGTACACATATACAAATACATAAATATACAACCACACAGATATGCACTTACAGACACACACATATGCACATATACACATATACACATACCTACATATACACATACATACACATGCACTCACAAACACACATACACACATATGCACATGCATGCATATACACACATACAGCACTTATGCACATATGCACATGAACACATATGCACACATATGGACACACATATGTGCACAGACAGACACATATATTTACACATACATACAACCACCCACCCTTACATACAAACATGAATCCTTCCTGCTATAAACTAGGAACAGTTTGTTTCTGTGATATAAAACTATGAATTTCGAGCAAAATATGACTGGAAATAGAAAGTCATCAGAAAGTGACTCAAATCAAGAAATGGAAAACAAGGAGGAGCTTTCTTCAACTCCTCCTCCTCCTCCTCTTCATCCTCTTTCGATTTCTCCTTTCTTTCCCTTACCATGAATCTCAGGCAAGTCTCCAAATATGACTCTTCTGCATCGAGTCTCCAGGAGTTACAGCTGTGTGCCAGCAAGCCTGTTTGCTTGCTTCCTCCTTCATTCTCTGTCTACTTTTCAGATAAGAATGAGGGAAGCAGGAAGGGTTACTCACTGCAGTCCATTGCCACAGTGATATAAACAGATGTAACCTCATGCTACATTCACGTGCTCTGAAGGCATGTGTGCATAAGTGTGTGTGCGTCTTCCCAGTCCACACTGAAAATATGGGGGACAGGGTTCCACTCCCAGAAAGCAGTAACCCATGTGAGTTAAAAAAGTACCTCAAAAGGCATCTACTGTAAAGGCCCAGTTCCTTATAGACAGTGCTGTGTAGGACATTTGATCCCATGTGTTCCCAGAGATTGTGAACTGGGAAGCCATGTTTCTAACACACACACACACATGCCCACAAACATGTTTCTAACACACACACATGCACATGCCTATGCACAGGCACACGCACATACATGCACACATCTCTGGAGTATGTGGAAAGGCTGGCTCCCCTTTATTCAAACCTTCATGTACTTGGTCCAGCTCAGTACATGCCTTTATTCCTGACTCAAAATGAAGATGATATGACCTCACTGATCTCTGCTGAAGATGACAGGACACAAGAAAGCAAAGGTTACACTGCCCATACAAGAATGCAAAAATTCTACTCCATACCAGTAGATACAGGCTCAGGTCATAAAGGTGATGAGAACTGACGTGGTAAATAATGCCAATTGAAATCTGTCTGCCAAGGTGGACTCATTTCTGAAGCTTATACATTTTGAACCAACGATTGTATGTAAATTTTGATAATATTCTCTGTCATCATCATTTGGTCCAAAGGGGCCAAAGGTGTAGATGGGAGTTTCTCTCTTCTTGTCTCTAATGAGGCTCTGAGGAATTCTGGTCCCATTGGTCAAAGAAACTTCTGTAAATGACTGTTCTGTGATTGTTCTGAACATCTTTCCTCCTCAGAAGACCAAGAATCCAAACACCCGCTCCTCACTTGCTTAGAGGGCTTGCCATTGTTCCCAGCCATCACAGACCCTACAGTCAGGTCAAGTTGAACAGCACTGGATAGTACCAACTTCCCTCCAGGTGAGGTTACAGCAGTGAGACATAAACATTTAATTATTCTGAGATGCAGTTATTTTCGAAACCTCCTTGCAACTTATTCCAGAGGCAGGGAGACAATTTAGAAGCTCTGAATCCATTGGTTATCACCTGAGACAAAGACAGAACTAATAAATCATTCTCCTGATATTGTTCTGAGTTGTTTCTGAGATGGAGGGAGAGCTGAGAGGAGGTATGAACATACACAGAGCTAGTCTTAGAGTCTGTGTGGGCTGAGGGATGCTCATGTAGGAAATACATCAGGACTGAGTGTTGGAATGTGGATTTATAGGTGGGATTGGCATATCTTGTGTTAGCTACTCTATGAATTCATTTGCAAATGTGACCCTGCCTGTTGCCCTATCACAATGTGACTCTGCCCATCAATGTTTTGAATTTATTGTCTTCACCTTGGTAGTGGCAGGCTCATGAGCAGCACCAACCAGTCGAGTGTCACTGAGTTCCTCCTGCTGGGACTTTCCAGGCAGCCCCAGCAGCAGCAGATCCTATTCCTGCTCTTCCTCATCATGTACCTGGCCACTGTCCTGGGAAACCTGCTCATCATCCTGGCCATCAGCACAGACCCCCGCCTGCACACCCCCATGTACTTCTTCCTCAGCAACCTGTCCTTTGTGGATGTCTGCTTCTCCTCCACCACTGTCCCCAAGGTACTGGCCAACCATATACTTCGAAGTAAGGCAATTTCCTTCTCTGGGTGTCTCACACAGATGTATTTTCTCTTTCAACTTACAGACATGGACAATTTTCTGCTGGCTGTGATGGCCTATGACCGATTTGTGGCCATATGCCACCCTTTACACTATATAACACAGATGTCATCTAAGCTCTGTGTCCTGATGGTGGCTGGATCTTGGGTCACTGCCAGCTTGAATGCTTTATTGCACACCCTGCTCATGGCTCGACTCTCCTTCTGTGGGGACAATGTGATCCCTCATTTCTTCTGTGATGTGACTCCCCTCCTGAAACTCTCCTGCTCAGACACACATCTCAATGAGCTGATGATTCTTACTGAGGGAGCTGTGGTCATGGTCACCCCATTTGTCTGCATCCTAATCTCCTACATGCACATCACCTATGCAGTCCTGAGAGTCTCATCCTCTAGGGGAGGATGGAAAGCCTTCTCCACCTGTGGCTCACACCTGGCTGTGGTGTGCCTCTTCTATGGCACCATCATCGCTGTGTACTTCAACCCCTCATCTGCCCATTCTACTGAGAAGGACACAGCAGCCACTGTACTGTACACAGTGATGACTCCCATGCTGAACCCTTTTATCTACAGCCTGAGGAACAAGAACCTGAAAGGGGCTCTACGGAAAGTCGTCCATAGGAAGATAGTCTCTTTCTGATTGATGTGTATTGAATTTGTATCACTCCCACAGAAGGGAATAATTTTCAACTCATGGACAAGGTCCAATCTATTTCTGTGTGGATTCTCTGAAATAGAATAAATCTGTTTGAATGAATCTTATTCACATGTCCTGAGTTATTTTAACCTCCCTCCTCTTTTTGGGTCAAGCTAATTAGTCTATTTTAAGAGTGTTTAACGAACAGTGAAATTTCCTTTCTAGCTGGGGCTACAGCTGAATGGAAGTGGGCTTACCTGACACAGAGCGACATGCTTCATCTCCAGCAACACACAACAACAGAAGAATGCAGTTGCTTTTCCCTTTCCAGCTGGAAATGTGAAGATCCCTTTGCAAACCTCTATTTCACAAAAATTGCATTTCCCTTTCGAAAAACGCCGCCAGGGAGCAGAGAAGTCATTTTCTCAGCCTGGCAGGATGTTCATCTCACTAAAAAGCCTTGAAAATGCAATTATCTGAGCCCGGCCTAACTTCAACCAGCTAAATCTGAATGTCCAGGTGGGATCTGGGTTTCTAGTGTATTTTTTGGGTTGACCGATAGTAAAGCTGAATATGTGTTACAACTGGGCCTCGTGAAGGATTGGCTAGACACTGTCTGAGATATCTGAAGCTCTGTATGGGCAAGGGCAGATAGGTCTTGTCTGTGGCCTGTCATCTCCTGTCCGTGCTGGGACAGCTGGTACCGGGCTAAACAATGAGTCTTATTACATTGGCTGTGTTTTGTCTCTTGTTGTCTAATTAGACAGCTCTACCTTCTGGGGCATAGAAGGCATAAGGTGTGCATTTGGATTTAAGGGTTAAGTTCCCTAGAGCTAGCCCAGGTGTTGAGGATGGCTCCCTTCCTCTTCTTGGGTACTTAAACCTCTCCCTGAAAATCAGATAGATTCTTCCACTCTGTGGAGTTTTTTGGGAGTCTTCTAGGTTAAGACAAAATCCTCTTTCTTTTCCCACCCCAAGAGAGTTGCTGGAGTCACTGAGTGTGGGAGATGGTCTGGTCTGCTCCAGTCCCTCCCCAGTCTCCTGCAGCGCCCTCTACTGAGGTGAGATGTGTGAGACTCATGGGCTAACACTATACTGTGGGTGCCCTGATCAAAGTGTGGATACTGACACGAGTTATATCAAAGGGCCAGTTTTGATAAATAAACAAATGAATACCCTCTTCTAATTTGTATTAAGTGGGCAAGAGACTTTACAAACTATATTTTGAGCAAAATTGCTATTGCATTCAAATAATTTCAACATGTTCTATAATAGAAAACAATGGTGGGTATTAGGAAAAAATGTGCTTGTATTCCATTTTTAGAAAATAAAAATGTGGGGCTGGTGAGATGGCTCAGCAGGTAAGAGCACCCAACTGCTCTTCCGAAGGTCCTGAGTTCAAATCCCAGCAACCACATGATGGCTCACAACCATCTGTAATGAGATCTGGCGCCCTCTTCTGGAGTGTCTGAAGACAGCTACAGTGTACTTAGACATAATAAATAAATCTTAAAAAAAAAAAAAGAAAATAAAAACGTTTTTGGGTTATGGAGAAGGTAGCCAATGATGTGTCTCGCACACAAGCATGTGACCCAGAGTTTGTATATCCTGAAGTTATCTTACAGCCAGGCATAATAGCACACATCTGTAACCAGACTGCTGTGGGGCGAGGTGGAGTATCCTTAAACCTATAATGGAGTGATTGAGGAAGACACAGAAAGCTGATCTTTGCATGGTCCTCACATGGATATCTCCCTCAATCACACATGCCTACACACACACACACACGCACACACACACACGCACACACACACACATACACGAGTGCTCAAGCACACATCCATACCTTCAGCAGAAAACAAATTTTCTTCACTATGGTTATTAAAATTTACAGCAACACATCCGATCATAAGTAATTCAGAATCACCTGTAATCTTCAAATGGCTATATGAAAACACCAAATGCTGGGGAGGGTATAGAGAAGTTGGTACAGTGGTGTATGTTAAAGATAATGAGAGGACATGCAGCAGCATACCGTGAAGCTACCAGGAAAACACTGGCTGGTCTTCAAAACAAACACAAGTATTGACTGTTCCAACCATTAGCTTAAAGGTTTAATTGCAGTATGTCTGAATGCAGTCTCAGAGGCATGTGTATGAATGTTCTTACCATCAACAATAATACAATAATAAAAAATAATAAATTTTATCATCTAGGAGGACCTCAGAGATGGTTCTGTGCATAAAGCATTTGGCCCACAGCTGAGGACCTGGGCTCACATCCCTATAAAGCATGTAGAACAGGATGCAGTAGCAGGAGTCTGTAATCATGGTGCTTCCTATAAAGCATGTAGAACAGGATGCTGAAGCAGGGTCTGTAGTCATGGTGCTTCTGCAGCAAGCTGGGAGGTAGGTTCTCGGCCAGCTCGTCTGGAGTATACAGTGTCACACAATAAAACTTTGTCCCAAACAAAGTAGGAGGGAATGGTCCACACCTGGCATTATTCTCTGAGCTCTACATGAGTGCCATGGTTCCTGCACATGCACATATAGCCAATCACAAGAAGGCAGATACCACATCATTACCATTACGTACGGTATTTTCAGTAGTCAAGCTCATAAAAGCTGAGAACCTTTGTTCTAGGATTTAGATGCAGTCCACAAATGCTTTTGGGAAGGATGCTTGTCCTCAACATAATAGAATTGAGAACTGTAGCACCTTTGAGGGACAGAGACCTGATTGTTGGCGATTAGATCAGGGGAAAATATACTTGCAAAGGATTGGAGGACTGGGTTAGTCCTTGTGAGAGAGATATTTTAAAAAATACATTTATTTTCTATTTAAATATCGCTGTGTATGTGTGCCGTGTGTGTGTGTGCCACATGCACGTGTGTGTGTGTGTGTGTGTGTGTGTGTGTGTGTGTGTGTGAGTGTGTGTATACCTGTGGAGGCTAGGGGAAGGTATCCCATCCCCTGGCTCTGGAGTTATATGTGGCTATTGTAACAGGACTGCCGACTTTATCAAAGCTGACTCCATGTTGGAAATATCATATAGGCCATAAAGCTCAGCACATAGATGTAACATTAGCCAAAATTAAAACAAAGATTTGATCCATCAAAATCCATAGTTCTTGGAAAGTAGCTGAATGAAACCTTGCCTCTTGGATTTAGTAGTTCTGCTTCTGGCTAAATGTTCTTGTTATTTGAAGTATGTCAACCCAATTTGTGTGTGTGTGTGTGTGTGTGTGTGTGTGTGTGTGTGTGTTTAAAAGCTTATCGTGAGAAAGGCTTGGTGCTATACTGGGATCAAAACTAATAAAGACTTTCTATTAAATCTGTGTGCAAACGGATCCTCTAGGAGAGCAGCTGATGCTCTTAAGCAACAAGTCACCCCTTCAGCCCCTGGCTTTGTTTTCTGAGATAGAAACTCATGTAGCTCAGGTGACTTTGAATTCCTGACTTCCTTATCTCTATCTCCTGAGCACTGAGACCCCAGGTGTGTGCCGCCACACTCGCCTCACAGAGTGGTTTGGTATAAGAGGGAGCCTGGCTCATTCCTCTTCCTTGCTTCCTTTGGGCCCTGTGACCCTTTCCTCTGTGCTGTTTGTCAGTGAAGCTGTGAGATGGCTGAACCACAACAGAACTGACATTTCACGAGGATCTGGTACAGACCCGTTCAGCTCAGCCAGAACTTGCAGGAGCTTTATGAGGTAAACATTGACTGTCTGAAGTTCTAAGTGCAGAGAATTGTCAGTTACAGCAGATAGTTAATGAAGAGGAAGTCCGTGGAAACTGTGTTTACTGTGTGCCAGAAGCTGCTGGCCTAATGGAATAGTGATACAGCCACCCTCTGTCACCCCTACACCACCTTCCAAAGTGGTGCACATCCATGAATATGCATGTGAAGGTCAGAGGTCAACTTAGAATATCTGCCTCAATTGCTTTCCATATTTTTCTCATTTCTTTTTCTTTCCTTTAAATTTTTTTTTTACATTCCATATTCCATTCCCCACCCCCATCCACCCTCCAATTGCTCCACATCTCATACCTCCTCCCCACCCCCTGTCTCCACATGGATGCCTCCATCCCCACCCCACCTGACCTCTAAACTCCCAGAGGCCTCCAGGCTCTTGAGGGTTAGGTACATCATCTCTGAATGAGCACAGACCTGGAAGTCCTCTACTGTGTGTACGTTGGGGGACTCATATCAGCTGGTGTATGTTGTCTGTTTGGTGGTCCAGTGTTTGAGAGATGTCTTGGGTCCAGATTAATTGGGACTGTTGGTCCTCCTGCAGGATCACCCTTCTCAGCTTCTTTCAGCCTTCCTTAATTCAACACAGGGGTCAGCTGTTTCTGTCCACTGGTTCCGTGCAAATATCTGCATCCAACTAATCTGACTCTTCCAGCTGCTTGTCGGGTCTTTCGGAGGGCAGTCATGATAGGACCCTTTTTGTGAGTGCTCCATAGCCTCAGTAATTGTGTCAGGCCTTGGGACCTCCCCTTGAGCTGGATCCCACTTTGGGCCTGTTGCTGGACCTTCTTTTCCTCAGGCTCCTCTCTATTTCCATCCCTGTAATTCTTTCAGACAGGAACAATTATGGGTCAGAGAATGGCTGTGAAGCACCTCCCCTCCCCTCCCCTCCCC